>NW_003852844.1:0-1128 GCF_000181295.1 Otolemur garnettii | reverse complement strand
AAAATTTTGAAAGAACTTTCCAGACATGCCAAGAGATTCTGAAATTCAGGTAGCAGATAGTTTCAGAACTCCAGTATGACTCAACCCAAACAAGACATCCCCCAGGCACATCAAAATTAACTTCACTAAAGTTAATGTGAAAGAGAAAATTCTGAAAGTGTTTAGAAAGAAAACCATGACCTACAAAAGAAAGAGTATTAGAATGATGGAAGATCATTCTGAAAGTAGTTAGCAAGAAAACCATGACCTATAAAAGAAAGAGTATAGAATGATGGAAGATCTTCCTGCTGAAATCTTTCAGACTAGAAGAGGATGGTCAGCAACTTTTAATCTCCTAAAACAAAACAACTTCCAACCCAGGATCCTATATCCAGCTAAAGTGAGTCTCATCTATGATGGAGAAATTAAATACTTTAATGATATCCACATGTGGAAGAAATTTGCCATAACTAAACCAGCTCTGCAGGAAATTCTCAAAACTATCCTCCATAATGACCACTGCAATCCTCCACTACAAAAGTAAACTCACCCAGAAACCTTTGATCAAATTCCAATTTCCACAGTGTCAAAAGGATTAAAAATGTCTACTGGACTTTCGAGCAACTCAAGGACCAATATCTCACCAGGTCTATCAATACTTTCAATCAATGTGAATGGCTTAAACTGCCCTTTAAAGAGGCACAGATTGGCTGACTGGATACAGAAACTCAGACCAGATATCTGTTGTATCGAAGAATCACATATTACTTTAAAAGACAAATAAAGTCTCAGGGTGAAGGGATGGTCATCTATATTCCAGGCAAATGGAAACCAGAAAAAAGCAGGTGTTGAACAATTTTATTCGCAGATATGTTAGGGTTTAAACCAACAAAAATAGGCAAAGGATGGCCATTTTATATTTGTTAAGGGTAATACTCAAGATGATGAGATCTCACTTATCAACATCTATGCACCTAACCAGAATGCACCTCAATTTATAAGAGATACTCTAATAGGCATGAGCAATTTGATCTCTCCCAGCTCTATCATAGTCGAAGATTTTAAGACTCCTTTAGCAGTGTCGGATAGATCCTCCAATAAGAAGCTTAGCAAGGAAATTTTAGATTTGAATTTAACTATTCATCTTTT
>NW_003852843.1:69815-74696 GCF_000181295.1 Otolemur garnettii | reverse complement strand
CCAGTAAATAAAGCCCTTCCTCTTATAAATGTGGTGTTTGGGTGCTCTTTCTCTCTGTTGGGCCTTGTCTTCCTGCAAAAGTATCCCTGGAAGTTCCAGTCCCCCTCCTTGTTTCAGTATTCAGGAAGAATGGAGAATGAAGACTCCATTCTTGGCAAGAGAAAGCACCCCCAGAAACAGGAAAGTTAAAAATTAAGCTGAGTGAGTCCGAACAAAGAAAAGTCAGCTAGTTTACATTTAAGCTAGCCATTGCTAGCAAGCTTCCTGCCTTTTCTGAAACTCTAGCCTATTGGGGATACAGCTTACAAACACCCCTGCTGGGTCTGTGAGCACTCTGAGGAAAAATGGGCATAGAAGAGACTATGACAAAGACCTAGAAAGATACATTAATTGGGTCATTTCCTGCTTAGTAAATGGGCAAAGCAGATACTCATTTTGGAGATTTGCATTACCTGGGGCAGAAACCAAGGGAATAGCTTGAGGTCTGAGATATGGGTGGAAGAGCTTATATACCTTATTGTGGAGAAAAATCCTCTGTGGTGGTGATGGGAGGAAAATTCCTGCCTCCCACTGATTCCTCAGAGGAGATTAAAGGCAGTGGCATTTTACTCCACAGGGAACTAATGGAGTTTAACACCTCCTTAGAAATCTGTGTGTGAGATCTCAAGCAGGAGGCTCTCTCAATAGAAGTCTCAGATTTCAGATTTCTCAAGGCTACTCAAACCCTTCAATAATAACAATAGGAGCTGATATGCTCACTCAGAGAAACTGCTGGCATCTTTGTTCTCTCCCTCACCTTACCCTCTGGGCAAATGAACTTTTATTAAGCAGAATGAAGCAAACACTCTGAGCCGTTGCTGGAATCCCCCATAACGGGTAATGGACTCCTGAGTTTCCACCTTTAATTCTATTCTATGTCTCATATCTCTTTCTTTGTCATTGTTTCTAACTTTACATTTCTTCAGTAGGTCGCCAACAGTTCCACAGGTCTTAGCAGACCCTGATCCCATGATGAGACCCCAACACAGCAGAGCCCCTTTCAAAATGCCTGGCCAAACCAAGATAAATTACTACAAGAGTTGCCAACAGTTGTGTTACTTTTCATATAGTTTAAACCAAAAGCTCTTTGGGGGAAACATGTCACACAAATGTCTTGGATGAGTGTAGGTGTGAAAATTAGTTATTGATTTCATAAACAATCAGGATAAAATGTTATCCTTCTACCAATTTGGGGAATAAAATTTGCCTGAAGTTTTTTCTCTCATCCCAGAAATGACCACAGTAGCTCAGCAGGGTAAATACAGGACAAGCTGTGGTTCTTACTTGAAAGTGGACACAAAGTTCTGAGTGGGCCAATCCAAGATTAAGGACTTCAAGCCTCAATGTTGCCTTCTCCCTCTTCAGCCAAACAGCTGGGGGTCCACATATCCAATTTTATTATGTATTTGCCTTAAAGTTCTTGATACACCTAGAAATATTAAAGCAAAAGGACCTCCTGCTATTTTGTTTCTTAAAATTTATGGGAGATTTTGTATTTGTGGTAAGTGTCTTATAGGCTCCTATTATATTCAGGGCCTAGCACAGTAAACTGCAATGTACTTATCTACTTTGTCCCAAGAACACCTTTAAAATAGCTGGTGAAACAATTATTCCTCGTGTATGCACGTAAGGAAAAATGAGCATAAAATTTCCATTTCATTTTTTTATTCATTGAGAATTGCATTTGGATAAAATGTGATAACTTTAAATTTATTACTTTTACAAAAAATTTACTTATTTATTATCTATAACTTGTTTATTTCCAAAAAGACTTCAAGGATGGACACAAAAATTTTACATTTTATTAAAATGTTTATCGGGGGTGGAGCCAAGATGGCGGACTGCAGCCAGCTTTTTACAGAAGCTCCTGTCCAGAAGGAGGCTTAAAGGACAGAAGTTTAGCCTGCGACCCCAAAAATACAACCAAAAGGTACAAAATCCACCACCAAGTGGATGGGAGTCCCCTCCCCCACAACAAGGGCTCACAGTTTACTCCATGCAAACAAGTGAGCAGAGTCCAAACTTCCTCCCACTCTATCCCACGGGAGAGACCCCCTAAAAACTGGACCTCCTACCCCTGCTGGCGTGCCACGGCACCCTCCAGCCAGGCATAAAACTGTAAAACTGTATAAAACTGTATATATTCCCCACCTGCAACATTGAACTCCGAGGAGTCCCCACCCACCCACTCTGAGGTCTGGAGGTTTGTTACCTATGGAATCCTGATTCTTGGGCATCTCCCTGAGAGAAGTGGAGGGGGAAAGGGCTGGTGCTGTTCTGTGCTGACTGTGGTGCAGGCGTGAGGAGAGGAGAATCGGCTCAGGGGACGCCAGTACAGCAACAGTGGCATCCTGAGCTGCAGACTGATGCCATTCCAGCCCCATCTGTTTGGGCAAGCAGAGGTTCCGGACAGCAGCCACAGGCAGGGTGCACATAACTTTCTTGGGTGGAGCACCAGCCCTCAGGGGGCTAATGCTGATGAGACAAAGGCAGTGGGCGGGCAGAGGCTAGAATTGACACCTGAGTGTAAACTGCTATCTGTCTGCTGCCCAGAGCTGAATGCAACCTCTGATTTACAGAGAAATCTAGCTGGACAGAAGCCTAATTTAAACACAGAAGGTCCTCCTGCCAAACTCAGATTCTGGCTGATTTTGCCAGTCATAAACCCCGGGAGCAATGGCCTACTGGAATGAATAGGGTCACAGACCTGGGGGATTACGAGTGACTGGGTGCAAGGTGTGGAAGGAGGTATTAACCTTCTCAGACTAACCCATTTGCCAGGTGGGTCCCTTTGCCCTCTCGGAGCACTGAAGCAAGTTATATCTGAGCTGCAAGCAGACTCCTCTTATCTAGCTCCCAGAGACATTTGAACTCTTCCACTTGAAACGAGTGCTGACTGGGAAAACTGATTTGGACCCCTTAAACCTGGTAGACCACCCAAGAACTATTCAAAGGGGCACCCCAGGTGTATGGTTGGGGGAAGGTTTGAACTATATAAAACTGTATATATTCCCCACCTGCAACATTGAACTCTGAGGAGTCACCACCCACTCACTCCGAGGTTTGGAGGGACAGAGTCCAGATTCTTGGGCATCTCCTTGAGAGAAGTGGAGGGGGAAGGGCCTGGTGCTGTTCTGTGCTGATGGTGGCACAGGTGTAAGGAGAAGAATGTCGGCTCAGGGGACACCAATACAGCAACAGTGACATCCTGAGCTGCAAACTGACACCATTTCAGCCCCGTCCCTCTGGGAAAGCAGAGGTTCCGGACAGCAGCCACAGGCAGGGCACAGATAACTTTCCTGGGTGGAGCGCCAGCCCTCAGGGGGCTAATGGTGATGAGACAAAGGCAGTGGGCAGGCAGAGGTTAGAATTGACACCTGAGTATAAATTGCTATCAGCCTGCTGCCCAGAGCTGAATGCAACCTCTGATTTACAGAGAAATCTAGCAGGACAGAAGCCTAATTTAAACACACAAGGCCCCCTGCTGAACTCAGATTTCTGGCTGATTTTGCCACTCGTAAACCTGGGAGCAATGGCCTATTGGAGTGAATAGGGTCACAGATCTGGGGGACTACAAGTGATTGGTTGTAAGGTGGGGAAGGAGGTATCAACCTTCCCCAGACCAACCCTTTTGCCAAGTGGGTCCCCTTGCCCTCACGGAGCGGAGTGGGCCCAAAACTGCTTGCTAGAGTCACACGCCTCGTGGGCAGTAGGCTCCTGCTCTTTGCAGGCCCAGAACTGCTTGCTAGTGTCGCGGATCCCGCAGGCAGTGTCAGAGGAGTCCTCCATTCCAGGTAGACCCAAAACAGCATGCTAGAGACACGCACACCCCACGGGGGTCAGGGGAGGAGTTCCCCACTTCAGGCTCCCGAGCTGGGTGGGCCTAGAACTGTTTGCCAGAGCCATGCTCGCCCAGCAGGTGGTGGTGGGCGGGTTTACCACTCTTGGAGGGCCCAGAACTGTTTGCTAGAGCCACATACATCCCTTGGACAGAGGTTCAGGAGTTCCCCTCTCTGGGCTTCTGCATTGGGAGGGCACAGATCGGCTTGCTATCATCGCACGCATCCAGCGGGGAATGGTGAAGGAGTTCCCTGCTTCCCCCCAGCTACTCTGGCAGGGCTGAATTAAGACTGATCTGGTCGCTCGCATACTCTGTGCTACCGCTGCCATTCCCCTACCCCCTGGCTGCTCCAGGATGCTGAACTAGGACTCATCTAGCCACTACAGTACCCCTGTTCCACTGGTTGCCCCAGAGGGGCCAAACTAGGACTGATATGGCTGCTGCCAGTTTCCTGTCCCCTGGTCACCGAGCAGGCTGAATAAGGTCTAATCCAGCCACACACACTCCTGTGCAGGGGCAGCTGTTCCCCCAGCTGCCCCAGCACCCAAGAACTGGAAGAAGACAACAGACATGCTCTTCCTGTCTCTCTGGGCAACAAGAAGAAGCCACCAACTGAACAGTTCTGATAAGTCCTCCAAACAAGGTAAACTCAGCATGGGGTGGAAAAACTCTGGCAACTCAAATAACCAGAGTAGATCAACTCCTCCAAGAGAAAATGGGGAAGACACAATTTAAGACCCCATCCACAAGCAAATGGCTGGGATGTCAGAAATCGAGTTCAGAATGTGGGTAGCAAATAAGATTAACAGACTGGAAGAAATGAAGGAATTAGAAACTCAAGAAATGATTCAAAAGATTTCTCAAGAAATTATTCAAAAGATATCTCAAGAAATTATTCAAAAGATATCTCAAGAAATTATTCAAAAGATGTCTCAAGAACTCAACGATTTCAAAGATAAAATGATCAAAGATTTTGAAATACTGAGACAAGAGGTTGCAGC
>NW_003852843.1:44247-67677 GCF_000181295.1 Otolemur garnettii | reverse complement strand
CAGGTGAATCTTTCTAAGAGTAGAATGTGAATGTTTTAGAGCAATAACTGAGAAAATGACATGAAGGCTGTGTTGAGCAGTTTGATGGAAGTATTTTGGATTGTGTGTGAAAACCCCACACTGTACTCCAGAAGTGCATTAATGTACATAGTTATCATTCAATAAAAAAAAATGTTTATCAAATTTTCCTGTTAACAGAGAGACACTGAGAAAACCAGAGATTGGAAGAATTTATCATATATTTTCAACTGAGTGTTTATAAAATTTTCTAGTCTGTGGAAGCATAGAATATTTTACATTTTCAACCTTAAGATTGTGTTCAAACATTCTCCCCTTATACTCTTGGTTAAACTAAGTAATATAGCCTAAAAAAGAATAGAAAAGAAAGCAGGTTTGATACAATCAATATTTATCTCTCAGGACTTAGAAGGTGATCTATTTTTAATACAGAAGTGAAATTGCTTTCAGACAATTCCCACCTAATCTTCCTTAGACCCACATGGTAGAAACTATCATATTCCTTCATTTCATAGACATATTTATTGCTCAGACAGATCTGAAACTTAAGCAGAAGACATTGAATAGGATGAAGAGAATTCACAGGAAAACTTGGGTCCTTTTCAGGATTCATAACCTTTGTGGCAAAGTAGAGTAAAATCAAAGAGACCTCATATATGGACATATCGCTAAAACTCTGATTCATGAAATATTTAAGGCCAAAACTCTTAAACAGAACTTATAAAGATCACAAAGATATTACAGGAAATATTGAATCCTGCATATGGATAATCTAGTTTGAAATGCTTCCCAAAGGGAAGCTGAATTTACCTGATATAAAAAAGTGGTTGTGGCATGATGGCTCTTTCTATATTTGATTAACTTATTTTTTAACCGCTGCTATGAATCATTAGATTTTTATAAAATAAAAAAGATTCAATTACAGACTTCATCTTACTTCAAGATGCCTGTTCCTTAAGTCAGGAATATAAAACTAAAATTACACATCTTTCGGAATGAAAAGACTCTTTCATATTTGTTTTCACACATTTTTTGTTGTTTAATGAAGATCACTGTCTATATTGTATACTTATAGCTATCTTGTGGAAACATCCACATATACTGTCCTGGGGAAAAAGTGATAGCATTTTCTATTCCCTAGATCAATAAAATTCAACCACAGATGCCAAAAATAGGGAGTTGTCTAAAAGTATAATCAATTACTTCCATTCTCCTATACTAAAAATAATGGCTAACCTGTTGCACAGTGGTTATGGCACCAGCCACAAACATCCCGGCTGAAAGGTTCGAACCAGGCCCAGGCCAACTTAACAACAATGACAACCGCAACCAAAAAATAGCCAGGCATTGTGGTGGGTGCAAGCTACTGGGGAAGCTGAAGCAAGAGAATCACTTAATCCCACGAGTTTGAGGTTGCTGTGATCTGTGACACCACAGCATTCTACAGGGCAATAGTGTGAGACTCTGTCCCCCCAAAATAATAATAGTAGTTTCTAATATTATTGAGAATTTACCAGGTGCCAGACATTGTTGTAAGTACTTTACACAAGTTATTTAAGACTCAAGCGTTTTACAGAAAAGGAAATGGGGTTATGGACGGATTGACTTGCCAAAGGCAAACAGCTTAAGAGGCAGACCAAGAATCTGATCTTAAGCAGAGGTAGCTCTTGAACTTATTTATGATCTTAACCAGCATAAAAAGTCTTGACTATTTCCAATCGTACAAAGGACCTAGATGAAAGGATCTTTCCCTGAAGTCCCCTTCAGCTGTTGAATTTGGCCAATTTTGTTGTTGTTAAGCTCTCCTGAGCTTCCAGGATTTCTGATGGGGGCTATTAAAACCATCCAACTTTAATACTTACCTGATTAAGTCTTGGATTTAAGCAAAAAAAAAGAAAGAAAGAAAGAAAATAACATGATCACCCAATCTTTCATTTATTTTCATATTCATATTCTACTCAAAAAAGTTCTGACCTTGTTCAAAGGTGCCAGTATGTTATTTCCTTACCAACAGCATCTCTTTGAGATGTTGAATATTATCCCTAAATCCCAGATAGAAATAAAGTAATAGAAATTCTTTTTCCCCAGAGCTAAAATCATGTGTTTAGGAGATCTGACCCCAAAGGGAACACAGATATTTGTGTACCATGGCCACAAAGAGAACACAAATATTTTGGGGAGTTTCACTATTTATTCCAGGTATGACATTCAGTAGTGAATGGTCATTTATTATCTTCATCTCCAAAGAAAACTACGTGGCACAAAAATATGCATCAGCCCAAATTAGTTTTAAACTCCAACATTCCACGTCTCTTCTTTTCCTTTTTTATGTCTGTCTTTTTAATACAGTAGCCACCAGTTGCTTAAGTAGTGCTTTAAGATTAATTAAACTTAAAAATTAAGTGAAATTTAAAAATCATTTCCGCAGCTGCACTAACCACATGTCAAAAGTATAATGGCCACGTGTGCTAGCCAAAGTTCAGAATATGTATGTGGCTGTGACAGAAAGCTCCAAGGCACAGGGTTATAGTACTAAAGTACATTTATGGGAGGAAGAGGCTGCCTCTCCATGGGGGCTGCAGAGGTGGCAGTGCAGCTCCTGGGCCCATGCCACTTCAAGGCTCTGGTCTGAGGGACCCCCGCGCCGACCTGAAGCCCAGGCTCCCCATAACCCAGCGGTTCTCAACCTGTGGGTCGCAACCCACAGGAACTGTATTAAAGGGCCACGGCATTAGGAAGATTGAGAACTATCTTAATTAAAAGCACCTACTGCTCTTCCAGTGACCTAGAGGTGACTGAGTAGGGAGCCTATAGGCGCGGGTTTCCCGGCTGCCCTGGCGGAGTGGCCCAGATGTGTAGGCGCTGGTCACTCAAATGTCTTGGCCTCTGACCTCGTGCCAGTGAGAAGGCAGGAGGAGAAAAGGCAGGGAGGAGATGGGTGTTGCCCTTCCCCGCGCTGGTGGCCTCTGCCCGCTCCTCTGCCGGCTCCTCTGCCCAAGACAGAGAATGCTGTGCCAGGTACCCGCAGCTGGGAGCGCCTGGCTTTGCAGGCACCGCCAAGGCGGGGTCAGGCCAGACCCAGGAGGTGCGAGAAGGCCCCCTAGCGGTAGCTGGGGTGAACAAGGCCGCGACTCCCATGAGTACAGATCTGAATCCACAGTCCAGCGGCAGTTGAGCCAGGACCGCCACACCAGGTCAGGACAGGCCCCTGGGGTCAAATTAGAGCCCAGCAGAGTAGGAGCCCAGGGGCCTACTCCAGTGAGTCTCCGCTCTTCCCTCAGGCAGAGTGGTTTCCCAGATCACCCAAACCTTCAAATATCCCCAATGGTTACAGAAAGTACTTCAACTTTAATGAATTGACTGTCTTCAATAACGGCATTCCAATCAATAGAGAGAAATTGTGTCACTTCCTAAAAACATTAACTAGACACAGATTTTGGTTATGTGTGGAAAAATAATGGAACCTTAAATGAGAGATACTTAAAAGCTATACAAGTAGATAATAGGTGAAGTTTTGCCAATATATCCAAAAACAGCTATTTTCAAGTGATAAGAAAACTATTAAAAATGTTTTTAGCAAAATATGAATGCCATGTTTATGTAAGCTATGTACAGAATAATAAATAAATTAAGGTAAAAAGAAAACGTAACATTTCTCTATGCTAAATAATATCATAACTACTAAGAAAACTATATCAAAATCACGAAAGGCACAAATCTTCTTCCCTAAGAGTTGAATGAATGTTGTAAGCAGTCTTTAAGAGCATAGCTTATGACATTTGTTGCTTTCTGCTTATCTACCTCCAGGCTAAGCTTTGCACCAAATGAATACAAAGAATGCAGTAAGGAAGACAGATAGAGCCAGTCCATGGAGTTAAGGTGGAGGTACAAACTCCAGCTCTGCCATTACTTCTCTTACTACAAACCTCCCTGAACCTCAGTGTTCAAAATCTTAAAATAAAAAAAAAAAAATACCCCTATCTCAGGGGAGCATAAATGAGACCTTTGTGAGCCTTTTATAATAATGCCTAGAATAAAGAACTCATGTGATATTTTAAATAAACAGCTATTTTAAAAAGAAAACTAATGATTTGGTCTTCCATTAATAGCCTCCCTACTTAGAACTTCATGTGAACATTTTCAAGGGCAACACCTTGGGAAAACAATGACAACAACAAAAATGAAACTCCTTTTCTTTCTCTGTATTACTCATAAAACCATATCCACTTCTAAAACTACATGTGTAGGTATCACTTGTATTCAAAATGTTCTGAAACCCTTTTCTTATCTTTATGTTGCCTTTCATTTTGAAAAGCACACTAAGCAATACATACATTTTCTTAACAAATGGTTATATAGATAGAATCTTTTACTCATCACAAAGGAAGGACTAATTTAATGATGAGGAAAATCTATATGATTGAGGAATCTTCTATGAAATACATAATTAAGAAAAAAAGAGTTAAATAATTATAAAGGCAATAGACAATATACTGGGTAAAAGAATGGACTTTGAAGTAAGATTGATCTAGTTTCTAATGTGGGTTAACTAATTAGTCTTTGACCTTGAGAAAATTGCTTAATTTCTCTAAGTATTAAGTTCTTTTGTAAAATGAGAAAAATATTAATAAATACCCACATACAAAAAACATAGAATTTTTATAATGCTTAAAGTATTTAAAAGAATATTCCTATAATATCCCAATATATGCTGTGTTTCTCTTGTTATTAATGCTGGTCACATAAAATACAGTGTTTGTAAAAATTATTTAGCCTTGTTCATGTCTTATTTATGAAACTGAATAACATACTTGTGTGAGTATGAGTAGTAGATAACAGTAATTACTATTGTCTATGACTGAAAATATCTCTCACAGTATTGGACTTCTGAGACTACTTTTATTTTTCCTCATGTTTCATAAATAAGGAGAATGAGAATTAGAGCCAGCAGCCACCATGTTCTACGTTGAGTGTTAACTGCAGAGGTATTTAGTGTTGAACAGAAAGTGACTCCTCTAGGATACCTCTAAAGTATATTCCAGGCATGTCTGTATCTTCCTTTTAGCTGTCATTTCTCAGATA
The DNA here is from genome assembly GCF_000181295.1 of Otolemur garnettii. NCBI lineage: Eukaryota > Metazoa > Chordata > Mammalia > Primates > Galagidae > Otolemur > Otolemur garnettii. Next base: position 62,577 of record NW_003852843.1, on the reverse strand, counting down.
AAGTCCTCACTATCTCCATTAGGACTCAGACAGTAACTTCCAATCAAGTGTCTTGCTTCTATTCTTGTCTACCTTGAAACCCAGTATATAACTAACATGAGCCAGAATTTTATATATATTTTAATCTGAAATCATGCTATGCCACTCCTCCAACAAAAATCCTTCAGAAAGAAAAAGTCCTTATAAGAGGCTTTGTGGACCCAGGTCCCCAAGATGCTCCCCCAATAATCCTTAATTCTTGTGATTCTCACTCTATTGTATCTCCCTTCCATGCCTTACCAGGGTTGGCCTGTGCGGCCAATTGCATACATCAGAATTGATGGTACACTACTTCCAAAACTAGGTTATAAAAGGCTGTGGTTTCTATTTTGGGTGCTATTTCAATTGCTTATTCTCTTGGATCTTCCACTTTGAAGGAAGGCACTGCCATTACTAGAAGCCCTATGGACAGGAGATATATGACCAACAGCCAGTGAGGCACTGAAGCTGCCAGTATTCACACAAGAGACTTGGAAGTGGATTTTCCAGTTGTAGATGAGCCTTGAGATAATTATATCTCTGACCAACAAGATAGAGGGGCCTCAGGAGGGCCCATGAGCCATAAGAAACCAGTGAAACACTCCCAGATTCCCAAGGCAGAGAAGATATAGAAAATGCTTACCGTGATGAGCTGTTATGTTTTGGGGTAACTTGTTGTGCAGTAGCAGGTAATTAACACACCTTCAAAGGTCCTGATAAGTTAACTTTGTCTGCTTCAAAATCTTAACACCCTCCTCTGTTCATTAGACTCCAGTTACACAGGGCTTCTTTTTACTCCTCTGAGGGCCAAGCCCTTCCCACCAACTTTGTGCTTGTTGCCTCTACCAAAAATGCTCCTCCTCCCAATACCTATCTAAATGGCTATTTACATTTCTTCCTTCAATGATTTTCCCCCTGCCTACAAGTATGCACCCCATCTTTTATTTCACCTAGTACCCTATTTCTTCATATACTAATCACAATCTGTCATCCTACACACGCACACACACACATAAGCTCCCATATTAAAATGGAAGCTACAAAAGAGCAAAGACTGAACCCATAACCTTCTTCATTATGTCTCCTACATAAGTTGGGGCATAGCACAGGAACTAAATGAATGTTTGTTGTATAAATAAATAATTGACACACTTCTTTACCAAAAAACAAAAGAATCATAAAACTCAATTTAGATACTGGGCATAGTAACAGAAACTAGACATTATTACCATAGGCACTGAGTCCATTGAGTATAAGAGTATGTTTCCTAGTACAAATGCAATTGGATAATGATTACCAAAGTGCTGTTCAGTCCACTTACTTGGTTTTGGCCACAACAAACAGACCATTGTACAGGAATATATGTTGCTTCTGCTTCTTCAGGCCTCTTTTAAGTTCAACTGGGCTATCAATCAGCAGAGTCCTACTGGAGCACACAGATGGTGACACAAGTGCACAGGTGTCAAAACTAGCAGATGGTCATTGCCACAGATCAGTAAATTAAATGATCCAATACAAGCTAAGTTTATAAGAACAATACCCAGTCTCTAATACAAATTGAAAAATAAGCTAGATGTGGTGGGTGCCTATAATCCCCTTACTTGGGAGCCTGAGGCAGGAAGATCACTTGAACCCAGGGGTATTGAGGTTGCTGTGAGCTTGGCTGATACCATGTGCCCAGGGTGACAGAGTGAGACTCTATTTCAAAAAAAAAAAAAAAAAGGAAAGTTTGGTAAATAACACAATGTGCATTTTTTAGTATTCTTATTTCCAATTATTTCTACAAATAAACTTTGATAAAATGTGAAACCTCCATATTTGTGTACTATGTGATGTGAGATACATTTTTGAATCACTTTTAAACCAACTGAGCATACACAGTAGGTCTAAAAGGTTTTATGATTCCTAAAAAATATAAGCCTTATTAACTAACCTCAGGACAGAAGTCAAATTTTTCATTCTTAAACAGACAGTGCTGTTGCCAGTGGAAAACCACCACAACAGGAAACTCCACACCTACAAAAAATGTGACCTGAAAATCACCATGGAATATAATGTTCTAAGCACACACCACATGTGCAGTGCAAAGCCACACACTTACCTGCCAGTACTAGGCTATTCTTCCGGGACTCTGCTGGGAGAAGAGATGGAATGGTACTCATTCTGCATACTAATGTTTTCATTTTCTGTTTAGGAAAAAATAAATGAAGACCAAGTGGTTTATAAGAAAGTAAACATTGATTTTCAATCCAATTCAACAAGTTTTGTATTGCACATCTTTGTATACCAAGGACCCAACAATTTCATTATGCAGATAAAACTATAACATCTGAAATAGAAAAAGTTTTGTTTTTTGTTTTTTTTTAAAGAAAAGGATAGCAAGTATGAGAATGTTGTATAGGAAGTAAGATTGCTTTGTAAGTTCAGAGAATAAAGTGGTTAAATGTTGATCACAGTACTTGGGAAACACACCATTATTATTGCTATGTTGTGCCCAGCCCTATGCTGAAGGCTGGATATGGATTCTGTGATAAAAGTGTCATCCCAGGAGGTACTACTCTACCTCAAAGGCAGGCCATGTCCCAACTGTCCTTCAAGGAAAGACCAGTATAGGGTGAACAAACAGTTAAAGCAAAGACCCAGAGCCTAGTGCTCACATGAAAATTGAACGAACCTTGAAATCTTATTCTGAATTTAAATGTTTGCACATTTGTAAGTACTTCCTTTCATATTGATTTTTTTGCTGTAAGTTAAAAGAGATAGTTTTCTTTCTAATTTAAATATAATCAGGCTACTCTGTTTCCAGTGATTGAAAATTTGGGATAAATGAGATATCATTTAACTGGAATTATCCAGATAATTATGCTCTAAATTTAATCTGATGTACTTAACACCTCTAAAAACAGCCACTAGAGATACACAAGTAAAAGTAACAACAGAGTCATAAAGAGCCATGACTGGACTTCAGGGTGTATCACCAAAACCATTCTCCTTGTTCTGCCCTCTCACCCTGTCCTGTCCAGAGCTGTTACCCACTGTCTGGGAGGCCAGACCAGCCCTGCATGACAACTGCCTGTTGCTCCAATAGGAACCACAGAAAACCAACTTGCTGCCTCAGGGTCACTATGCCATTGCATGATTTATAAATAACTGCTACTTAGGCCAACCTTCCCAGGTGCACATCCAGAACGCCACGCTGGCAGGAGGGGTGGGCATGGACACAGCTGCTGAAATGATGTTCATGTCCTATGGCGCTCTCATCATGGGCTTCTTTTGCAGCATCTTCTCCACCCTGGGTTTTGTATACCTAACGCCTTTCCTGGAATCCAGGTTGCGGATCCAGGATACATGAGGCACCCACAACATGCATGGCATCCCTGGCATCATAGGCAGTGTCGTGGGTGCTGTGACTGCAGCCTATGCCAGCTCTGCACAGTATGGACAAGAAGGGCTTGTAATTAAAAAAAAAAAAAAAAAGAACTGCTACTTAGTTAGTAAAATAAAATCTAGCTATGGCTAGACAAAGGACATAGCTTTAAATCTAGCTATGGCTAGACAAAGGACATAGCTTTAAATCTAGCTATGGCTAGACAAAGGACATGATCTATGGCTAGATCAAGGACAAATCATGCATTTGGAAGGGGCTGGACTTCTTTGCCATAATTCTTAGGTCACAAAATCTCTAAGCCCTCAGGGATCTCTCCCAAATTATTGTTGTCACCATTGCTCTGGCCTTAGTTTTGCTGTTCCCTCATTAATATTTTGGATCCCATGTAAAAACTATATGCCCAAATCTCTTTCTGTCAACTGTAGGAATGAGATACAACATTAATAAAAGGTAGGAAACAAATAGTTTAAAAGGGAAATTATCTAATGTCTCATTCAAGTGTTATTAACTATGAATTATGTTTAGGCCAACTTACTTACAATTTATTTTTATTTTTTTGGCATGGTGTGTATTTGGTACCTCTCTAAAGTAAAATCCCACAGGTGCCATCACGTTGCCAGAATAGTCTAATCCCTCTCAAGCTCAATGATTCAATAACCTAGTTTATACCTTATAGTGGGAAAGCCCCATGTTAGTGTTTCCATTACCCACATCTCTTAGGAACAGCAACCCTCAGGAATCTAACTCCTTAGGCTGATGTGACTGCAGAAGTGGCAAGAAGGAATTCTGGGAGCTAACAATTTGCATTGCAATATGAAACATAGGAAAGTCTCAATGCTAGAAGACTGGACCGAGTTTACTAGACAAGGAGGCAGTTTGGAAATACTTGATTTTATGAGTGGACACACACACACACCCTCCTTCTGTTCCTCCCTCAATCTCTAAAGGGTAAAAACACTGAGGGAAAACTGCAGCTTCAATACATCAAAGGATGAGGGGGCAGTACAGCCTGTACATGGAGTTCTCAGACACCTCTAGTTGGCTTTGACCCACAGCCAAGGTCCTAGGAAACTCAGACACTTCCAGCTCTGGGGCAGGGCTCTCACCCCTCTTCAGTGGCCCTCTGGCCAACCCAAGATCCTGGAGAAATATTTAGGAAAGGCAGTAAAATCAGGACAATCAAGGAGCCTATGCAACTTTCTATGTCCTTGCAGTATCTTGAGAAAGTTCTTAAGGAAAAGCCAGATTATCCCTCTATTAGCCACTTGTTTCCAGAGAGTCTGGAAGGATTCCACTGCCATAAGGAAATACAGGGCCAAATATTAGAGTGACTTGTGCTGGGTAATGGGGAGCTTGGTAACATGGACAGAAATACCAGTGTCAGTTCCTAAGTGAGCTGAATGGCACTGGTCCCAGGTACACTTGCTGGGAATCCTTCTACAGAGCCCAGGATCCCATGGGAGCCCTCCTGCTACTTGGTGGCTGAGTTATTCTGAAGGGACCGTACAAATTGAAGTCCTCCTGCCACTTGGTGTCTGTGTTGATTTGGGGAAATCTTATAAGTCATTGCCCAGGTTGACTCTCCCAACTCTGACAGGGAACACATGCTACCCCAACACCCCCAACAATACCTGCACCCCTCTCTGGCCTTCAGAGTCCTAAGGGCCAGAGGAGCAATAGAGCCAGGGACAACCATCTCTGCTCTCTCTATAGTTCACCAGAGCCTACCACCCCCTGGGTGGCCCAGTCCAGTTGAGGGTAGGCCAAACTTTCATGTCCCCATTGTGACCAGGGTCAGCATCCTACACCTGCCCTTCCTCTAACCACCACCTCCCAGACCTGGAGTCAATTCTGAACACCTGCAGTGGGTGAGGGATACCCCCCATAATCCACACAGAGCAGCCACCAGGGGCCAAGCCTGGGGCCCAAAGCCCACCACCCATCTTCATCAAAGTTTGCAGTTGCCCCATGTCAATGGTGCTACTCTTGACATCTCTGAGTTTGCCTCACTGAGGGGTGGCTGCCCTCATGTCACCTTGTATTTCTTCTCTGGCTGTAGCATCTCAGTGCCAGCCCTACACAGGTTCAGTTGTGCACAGGTCACTTGTGGGATCTCGAGCTGTGGCATCTCCAAGGTGTCCACACCAGGGGGGAGTGGTGCACAGATCACCTCATGTATGGTCCCCACCAGAGGTAACTCTGTGTTGGTCCCACTCAGGGTCTGTGGCACACAGGTCACTTCAGGGATGGCCTCCACTGGGGTCATCTCTGTGCTTCCCCCATCCAGGGTCTGTTGTGCACAGGTCATATCTAGGATTTCCAACTGTGGCATTTTCAAGTTGACCACACCAGGAGGGAGTGGTGGAAAGCTCACCTCCAGGATTTCCAGCTGTGGCATCTCTAACCTGGCCCCAACAGGTGGGAGTGGTGCACAGGTCACCTCAGGGATGGCTTCCACCAGAGGCAATTCAGTGTCAGCCCCACTCAGGATCTGTGGGACACAGGTCACCTCAAGCATGCCCCCCACTAGGTTCATCCCTGTCCCAGCCTCACCCAGGATCTGTTGTGCACTGGTCACTTCTGGGATCTCTAACTGTGGCATCTCTAAGGCAGCCACACCAGGGAGGAGTACTGCACAGCTCACCACTAGGATCTCCAGATGTGGCATGTCCAAGGTGGCTCCACCAGGTAGGAGTGGTGCACAGGTCACCTCAGGGATGGCTTTTACCAGAGGCAAATCTGTGTTGGCCTGCTCAGGGTCTGTGGCACACAGATCACCTTAGGGTTCGCCACCACTGTGGTCAACTCCATGCCAGCCCCACCTAGGGTCTGTTGTGCACAGATCACCTCTCAGATCTCCAGCTGTGGCATCTCCAAGGTGGCCCCACCAGGGGACAGTGGTGTATAGGTCACCTCAGGGATCCCCCTCACTGGGGCCAACTCTGTGCAGGTCCCACCCATGGTCTGTGGCACACAAGTCACCTCCAGAATCCCCCTCCCCCCACCCGGGGTATCTCAGTGACAGCCTCACCCAGTGTCAGTGGCACAAGGGACACCTCGGGATCACAGGCCTTGGCATCTGAAAACTGGTCCCTCCACGGGGCAGTCACTCATAGGTACCCGTAGGGACTGAGGGCTGAGAACAAGGATGGACAAGGGAAGGATCCCCCGACCCTCACCTCATCCTGGGCTTCCCCTTAAGGGAGGAACTAGGCTTCAGATCTTGCTGCTCATGGAACCTGCAGGGTCTTTTCCTGAAGAAATAAAAATCTTAACGTCTCCAACCTCTCCACAGGATCGCAATGAGTCAAGAAGCAGCGGGAGTGTTGCAGAAACCCTGTCAAGTCCTGAAAGAGTGCGGGAAAGTCTCTAGCAGACGTAGTGCACGGGCTGGGTGCAGACCAATCAACCTCCACGGCGGCTGCTGGCCCCCATCTGCAGGAGTTTGAGACCCCAGGAAGGAGGGTGAGAGACAGAGGACACGGGAAGGATGGCACAAGACTGAGAGCGAGATGGAGGATGCAAAAAGGTTGGTGTGGGAGGGAGGATGCGAAATGCAGAATGTGGGAAGTATGACACGGGAAGGAAGGTGCAGGACTCAGGTCTCAGGAAGGATGGCACCGATGGAGGAAAGGGTTAAGATGGAGCGGGAGGGAGGACACGGGAAGGATGGCACAGGGCCAATAGAGAGATGGAGGATGTGGAATGGCAACGAAGGGAGGACTCCAGAAGGATGGCACGGGGTTGAGGATGCGGGAAGGTTGACAGGGGACTGAGGGCTCTGGAAGGATGGCATGTTATCTAGGACGCAAGAAGGATCACACAGGACTGAGAGCGCAAGATGGAGGATGCTGAAAGGATGGCCCCGGGAGGGAGGATGTGGGATGGAGGATGCTGGAAGTATGGCTCTGCACTGTCGGTGAGGAACAGAGAGAGGGCCCAGGGCGGAAACTATGGGAAGGATGGGGGAGGGAAAAGGCTCTGGCAGCAGCTTCAGTGCCTTATCTTCTCTTGGAACCTGTCCACACTCCCAGAGGCTCAAGTCACATTAGACAAGCCTGGGAAGCCCCTGGAGCCTTTGCCTTTAGGATCTTCCATCACCTCCAGCCAGGGCGGGGCCTTCACTGTCATGAACTCAACTGGCAAGAGAGAAAAGGTTCTGTTAAGGTGTGGCTGCAGCTCTCAGGCCAAGACACAGCTCCAGTGAAGTCTATGCCTCTTCAGGGACAGGCACCAGCCTGGAAGCAGCATAGCTGTGACTGCCTTTCAGCGCCATGGCCCCTCCCCCTACAGCCCTCCTACCTTCTCACACTCCTGCCTTGCCAGGTACGGTGCTAACTGAATGCCAGACCCTTTGCAGGCGGCCATGGCTATGGAAGGTGGTTTTAGGATATGTGCTTGAGAAGTGGAGTGGTGACCTCACTCTGAGTGCAGAAGCTGCAGCCTTAGGGTGGAAGGCAGGGAGCACTGGTGCAGCAGAAGCTGAGACTGCACAGCACCACCCAGACTCTGAATGGGGCTGGCCTTAGTTTCCCCACCTGCCTTGGGAAGGCAGCCCCCAGGCCCTGTGGTTCTCAGAGGGTGGGTACAGTCCCTGAACTGGAGCTCAGAAGAACAGAGTAGGCTCTTGGTTGGATACCAGCCCTCCTGCTATACCCCAAGGTCAGAGGCAGGAAATGAGATGAGGCTTCTCCTTCCATCAAAGGTAGAAAGCTCCCTGATACCAGGGCTGGGTAAGCTTTGTGTCTGTGAGCTGGAGCAGCATGGATTCCTGGCCACCACCCCCCTACTGGGGAGGAGGAGGAGGCCCATCTCTGCCCTGGCTGCACAGTGCCCCTAGATCCCACCCACCTGTCCCTGTGAGCAAGGTTGGGTGGGAAATGTGTGGCTCAGGTGGTGTTCCACATCCTGCTGACCACCAAGTCCACTTGCAAAATGGGTCAGCCAGGGCTTTACCATGTCAGCAAGGACACTTTCACCATCTGTTGGTGCTCTTCCAGGTCTTCCAGATTGTGGTCATCTCCACACCCTAGTCATGCACCTGGGCTATGCTGTGCACTGCTTGGCCCCCTCTTCCATGCAGAAGCAACATCATGCAGCTACCTCCACAAGCTGCAGCCAAGTTTGTACTCCCTGGGCACACTTACCACCAGAAGTTGAGGCTGCCCAGGGCCAGCAACCTGGGAAAGGAAGAGGAGGAAGTCCTGGGCACAGCAGAGGGTGAAAACAATACAAATAACCAGAGTAGGTCAACCCCTCCAAGAAAAGATGTGGCAGATGAAACCGAATATCCTCTATATAGATAGCTGAGATGTCAGAAATTGAATTCAGAATTTGGATTGCAAATAAGATTAATAGAATAGAGGCAAAGATAGAAATAGAAATTCAAGGAGCATTCCAAAAGTTCACTCAAGAATCCAATGAATTCAAACACAAAACCACCAAAGATTTTGAAACATTGAGGCAAGAGATTGCAGCCCTCAAAGATCTGAAAAATACGGTACAATTTCTTGGTAACAGAGTGCAGGAGGCAGAAGAAAGGATCTCAGACGTAGAAGACAAAGCTTCTGAATATGTCCAAACATCCAAGGAGAATCAGAAACGGAAAGCAAAAACAGATCATTCTCTCAGAGAGCTCTGGAATAATTTGAAGAAAACTAATATTTGCCTCATAGGAATCCCTGAAGGCGATGAAGTTCCTTCGCAAAACTCAGAGACTCTTCTGTATGAAATTATCAAAGAGAACTTTCCAGATATGTCAAGAGATCATGAAATTCAGATTTCAGACAGTTTCAGAACCCCAGCATGACTCAACTCGAATAAGACATCCCCCAGACGCATCATAATTTACTTCACTAAAGTTAATATGAAAGAGAAGATCCTGAAAGAAGCAAGATGTAAGAAAACCATAACCTACAAGGGGAAGAATATTATAATAACTGCAGATATCTCTGACAAAATCTTCTCAAGCAAGAAAAGGGTGGTCATCAACATTTAATCTCTCAAAACAAAATAACTTTCAGCCCAGGATCCTGTATCCAGCTAAACTGAGTTTCATTTATGATGAAGAAATTAAATGCTTTAATGACATCCATGTGTTGAAGAAATTTGCCATATCTAAACCAGTTCTCCAGGATATTCTCAGACCTATTCTCCATAATGACTAGTGCAATCCTCCACCACAAAAGTAAACTAACTCAGAAACTATTGATCAAACTCCAACTTCTACAGTGGCGAAAGGATTAAAAACGTCCACTGGACTTTTGAACGTCTCGATACTTAAAATTTTATCAGGCTTATCAATAACTTCAATCAATGTGAATGGCTTAAAATGTCCCCCAAAGAGGCACAGATTGGCTGATTGGATACAGAAACTCAGACCAGACACCTGTTGTATACAAGAATCTCATCTTACCTTAAAAGACAAATATAGACTCAGGGTGAAGGGGTGGTCATCTATATTCCAGGCTAATGGAAAGCAGAAAAAAGCAGGTGTTGCAATTTTATTTGCACATACAATAGTGTTAAAACCAACAAAAGTAACCAAAGATAAAGATGGCCACTTTATATTTGTTAAGGGCATACTCAATATAATGAGATCTCAATTATGAATATCTATGCACCCAACCAGAATGCACCTAAATTTATGAAAGAGACTCTAACTGGCATGAGCAAATTAATTTCCCCCAGCTCTATCATAGTTGGAGATTTTAACACTCCTTTGGCAGTGTTGGACAGATCCTCCAATAAGAAGCGTAGCAAAGAAATCTTAGATTTAAATTTAAATATTCAACTTCTGGACTTATCAGACATCTACAGAACATTTCATCCTAACAGAACTGAATACACATTTTTCTCATCAATACATGGAACATACTCCAAAATTGATCACATCTTAGGCCACAAATCTAACCTCAGCAAATTTAAAAGAATAGAAATTATTCCATGCATCTTCTCGGACCATCATGGAATAAAAGATGAACTCAGAAACAACAGGAATCTGCAGACTTGTACAAAAACATGGAAGCTAAATAACCTTATGCTGAATGGTGGATGGGTCAGAGGTGAGATCAAGAAGGAAATTACTAAATGTTTAGAACAAAATGACAATGAAGATATGAGTTATCACAACCTCTGGGATACCACAAAGGCAGTCCTAAGAAGGGAAATTTATAGCACTGCAAGCCTTCCTCAAAAGAATGGAAAGACAGGAAGTTAACAACTTAATGGGACATCTCAAGCAACTGGAAAAGGAAGAAAATTTCAATCCCAAATCCAGTAGAAGAAAAGAAATAACCAAAATTAGAGCACAATTAAATAAAATTGAAAACAAAAGGATTATAGAACAGATCAACAAATCAAAGTGTTGGTTTTTTGAAAAAATCAACAAAATCGATAAACCTTTGGCCAACCTAACCAAGATAAAGAATAAAGTCTCTAATCTCATCAATCAGAAATGGTAAAGATGAAATAACAACAGACCCTTTAGAAATTAAAAAAATCCTTAATGAATATTATGGGAAATTTTATTCCCAGAAATATGACAATCTGAAGGAAATTGACCAATACTTGGAAGCACAGCATCTCCCAAAACTTAGCCAGAATGCAGTGGAAATGTTGAACAGACCTATATCAAGCTCTGAAATAGCATCAACTATACAAAATCTCCGTAAAAAGAAAAGCCCAGAACCAGACAGTTTCATGTCTTAATTCTACCAAACCTTTATAAAGGAACTAGTACCTGTATTACTCAATCTTTTCCAAAACACAGAAAAAGATGAAATACTACCCAACACATTCCATGAAGCTAACATCACCCTGAATCCCAAACCAGGAAAAGACCCAACAAGAAAAGAAAATTACAGACCAATATCACTAATGAATATTGATGCAAAAATGTTTAAAAAATCCTAACAAACAGAATCCAGCAACACATCAAACAAATTATACACCACAACCAAGTGGGTTTTATACCAGGATATGAAGAATGGTTCAACATACGTAAATCTATAAATGTAATTCATCACATAAACAAATTAAAAAACAAAGACCATATGATTCTCTCAATTGATGCAGAAAAAGCTTTTGATTATATCCAGCATCCCTTCATGATCAGAACACTTAAGAAAATTGGCATAGAAGGGACATTTCTTAAACTGATAGAGGCCATCTACAGCAAACCCACAGCCAATATTGTATTGAATGGAGTTAAGTTGAAACCATTTCCACTCAGATCAGGAATGAGGCAAGGTTGCCCATTGTCTCTATTGCTCATTAACATTGTAATGGAAGTTTTAGCCATTGCAATCAGGGAAGAAAAAGTGATTAAAATTATCCACATAGGGTCAGAAGAGATTAAATTTCACTCTTCACAGATGATATAATTCTATATCCGGAAGATATCAGGGATTCTACTACTAAATTCTTAGAAGTAATCAAGGAATACAGCAGTGTCTCAGGTTACAAAATCAACACTCATAAATCTGTAGCCTTCATATACACCAACAGCAGCCAAGCTGAAAAAAACAGTCAAGAACTCTATCCCATTCACAGTAGTGCCAAAGAAAATGAAATATTTGGGAGTTTACCTAACAATGGATACAAAAGATCTCTATAAAGAGAACTGTGAAATTCTAAGAAAAGAAATAGCTGACAATGTTAACAAATGGAAAAACATACCATGCTCATGGCTGGGAAGAATCAACCTTGTTAAAATGTCCATATTACCCAAAGCAATATATAATTTTAATGCAATCCCCATTAAAGCTCCACTTTCATACTTTAAAGATCTAGAAAAAAATAATACTTCATTTTATATGGAATCAGAAAAAACCTCGAATAGCAAGGACATTACTCAGGAACAAAAACAAAGTAGGAGGAATTACGTTACCAGACCTCAGACTATACTGTAAATCCATAGTGATCAAAACAACATGGTACTGGCACAAAAACAGAAAGGTAGATGTATGGAACAGAATAGAAAGCCAAGAGATGAATCCTGCCACCTATCGTTATCTGATGTTTGACAAGCCAATTAAAAATACTGAGTGGGGAAAAGATTCTCTATTTAACAAATGGTGCTGGGCTGACTGGATGGCGACCGGTAGAAGACTGAAACTAGACCCACACCTTTCACCATTAACTAAGATGGACTCTCACTGGATTAAAGATTTAAACTTAAGACATGAAACTATGAAAATACTAGAAGAAAGTATAGGGAAAACACTTGAAGATATCAGCTTGGGTGAAAATTTTATGAGGAGGACCCCTCGGGCAATTGAAGCAATGTCAAAAATGCACTTTGTGGACCAGATCAAACTTAAAAGTTTCTGCACAGCCAAGAACACAGTGAATAAAGCAGGTTGACAGCCCTCAGAATGGGAGAAGATAGTTGCTGGTTATATCTCTGACAAAGGTTTAATAACCAGAATTCACAGAGAACTCAAACGTATTAGCAAGAAAAAAACAAGCGATTCCATCTCAGGGTGGGCAAGGACCTTGAATAGAAATTTCTCTAAAGAAGATAGGGGCGTGGCCTACAGATTTATGAAAAAATGCCCTCCATCCTTAATCATCAGAGAAATGCAAATCAAAAGTACTTTGAGGTATCACCTAAGTCCAGTAAGATTAGCCCATATCACAAAATCCCAAAACCAGAGATGTTGGCATGGATGCGGAGAAAAGGGAACACTTCTACACTGCTGGTGGGAATGCAAATTAATTCGTTCCTTTTGGAAAGACATCTGGAGAACACTGAGAGAACTAAAAATGACCTGCCATTTGATCCTGCAATTCCTTTATTAGGTGCATATCCAGAAGACCAAAAATCGAATTACAACAAAGATATTTGTATCAGAATGTTTATTGCATCCCAATTCATAATTGCTAGGTCATGGAAGAAGCCCAAATGCCCATCGACCCACAAATGGATGAATAAATGGTGGTATATGTACACCATGGAATACTATGCAGCCCTAAAGAAAGATGGAGACTTTAACTCCTTCATGTTTACATTGATGGAGCTGGAAAATGTTCTTCTTAGCAAAGTATTAAAGAATGGAAGAAAAAGTATCCAGTGTACACAGCCCTACTTTGAAACTAATTCATAGCTTTCATAGGAATGTCATAACCCAATTACAGCCTTAGAATATGGGAAGGAGGTGGGAGGGGGAGGTCAGGGAGATGAGTGGGGGGAGGGAGGAGATTGGTCACCTCCAATCTCCAGAAGGGTCGCCTCTATGGTTTATTTTACAAGGATACAAGTGAATCTTTCTAAAAGCAAAGTATGAATGTTTTAACTCAATAACTAGGAAAATGACATGAAGGTTATTTTGACCAGTTTGATGAGAGTATTTCAAAATGTGTATGAAAACAGCAAACTGTACCCCATGATTGCATTAATGCACACAGTTATGCTATAAGAAATAAAATTTTAAAAAATCCTAACAAACAGAATCTAGCAACACATAAAAAAAAATTATACACCACGACCAAGTGGGTTTTATCCTAGGGTCCCAGGGCTGGTTCAACATACGTAAATTCATAAATATAATTCATCCCATGAACAAATTAAAAAACAAAGACCATATGATTTTCTCAATTGATGCAGAAATAGCTTTTGATAATATCCAGCATCTCTTCATGATCAGAACACTTAAGAAAATTCACATAAAAGGGACATTTCTTAAACTGATAGAGGCCATCTACAGCAAACCCACAGCCAATATCGTATTGAATGGAGTTAAATTGAAATCGTTTCCACTCAGATCAGGAACCAGGCAAGGTTACCCATTGTCTCTACTGCTCTTTAACATCGTAATGGAAGTTTTAGCCATCACAACTAGGGAAGAATAGGGGTTCAAGTCTATCCATATAGGGTCAGAAGAGATCACTTTCACTCTTTACTGATGATATGATTGTATATCTGGAAAACACCAGGGATTCTACTGCAAAACTCTTAGAAGTGATCAAGGAACACAGCAGCCTCTCAGGCTACAAAATCAACACTCAGAAATCGGTAGTCTTCATCTATACCAAGAATACTCAAGCTGAAAAACCAGTCAAGGACTCTATTCTGTTCATAGTAGTGCCAAAGAAGAGTTTACCTAACAAAGGATGTGAAAGATCTCTATAAAGAGAGCTATGAGAAGATGTCGGGGGGATGCATCCCTGAGTCAACTCTCCTGGTGGTTTCAGGTGAGAGTGGAGGGGGGCGGTGCTGAATCTTATCTTTCCCGCATGGAGTACTGACATGGACAAGCAGCGCAGGTGCAGCAAGGAGGTGAATTGCTGGATTGGAAGTGCAGCCCAGAACTATGGTGTCTGCCAGAAAAAAACTCAGGGCAGCAGCTAAAATGGTGCCAGCTACTACTGCAACCGCCAGCGCCAGATCTGTGGCTGGCACCAAGAAGTAGAAACCAATCCCTCCCCCCACAAAGGACTTCTGTGCCCAATTTGTGGGGAGTTTGTGTGTTTCGTGGAGATTGTGGTGAGGCGTGGATTCCCTAGTGGAATTGGGAAGCCATAAACAGGAGCCATTTGGACCCGGTTTGGGGCATCAGGGATCCAGGCATTCAGACAGAAACTTGAGGGGAAGGGACTCCGCTTAGGAACTGATCCATCCTGTAATTTTGGAAGTCTGTGTGGAGCTGTACTGATACGGGGACCCACAGGGGGAAACAGTACCCTTCCTACAAGCATGGAAAAATCTTCTGTGCAGCCTTGGAGGCGGCGGTGGGAACTAGAAGTAACCAGCCCTTCCCCCACCAAAAATAAACTGATTGTGGAGCACGCAAAAAGCACCCAACTCCTTTCTTTCGGATCACAACAATTTTCTGTTCAAGGGGAAATTAGGAGTTGAGTGGAAGTCTGTGTGGAGCTGCACTGATGCGGAGGTGGAGGTGGGATCTAGAAGTAACCATCCCTTCCCCCATCAAAAATAAAATGATCGCGGAGTGTGCAAAAAGCACCCAGCTCTTTTCCCTCGGACCACAACAGTTTTCTGTTCGAGGGGAAATTAGGAGTTGAGTGGAAAATCAGGTGAAGTGTGGACTCATGTGCCAAGTTTGGAGGACAGATAGGAGTGGGCAGCCAGCCAGGAACCAGATGTAATGTAAAACACCAAAAATGGTGTCTCCATAACACCACTCTCAGAAGTGCGGAGAGCTCATTCTGACCTGCAGCCAGCCAGCCTGCATGTCAAGCTAATCCAAGATACCCAACACTTTGCGGGAGCTGTTCTAGAGAGAATCTATGCAACCTGTCAGCAAAGATTCTTCTTCTTCTTTTTTTTTTCCTTTTCTTTCTTTTAGGTTTTAGCATGGGGATCACTCACAGTGCCACCTGCTGTCTAAAAAGTATATTGCAGCATTATTCTATTTCCTTTAAACTGGAACCCCACCGCATTTATAAAGGGGTTTGTTTGTATATATTCAAAAGAACAGTATTTTTCTTAGTGGTGCCCTCCTTTTTTTTCTTAAGTATTTTATTTTTATTTTCTTTCTTCTTTGGTTGTTTGTTTTACTATTTGTTTTCTCTATCATTTTATGAACAATATTTTTGTGGTTATCTTTTTACTACAATTTTTTTTTTTTTTTGCCTGTTTGTTGGTTGGTTGGTCTTTTGTTTTGTTTTCTTTTTGTCTGTTTGTTTACTTGTTTCTGAGTGTCTGGGCATCGGTGGGCTTGTGTGTCTAGTAGCATTTTAGACTGTTTATTTGTCCACTTCATTTCAATGTGTTTTGTACTTTGCTAAAACCTCAAGTTGTCTATACTCCCTAACTACAATTTTCACACCCAATAAGAATTTGGAGGAACAGAAGACGAGAGCTGACTGGAGCTAGATTTCAACATAAACTTCAGTTCAGGGGGAGAGACAACTGCCAGAAGAACCCAATGAAGCTGAAGGTAGGGAGCTGAGCAGAGAAAAGAGATAGATAAATTCACGTTTTCACGACCAAGGCAAACCACAACTTCAAGAAAACAAATTCCAGGTCTAGATTGAGCCCAAGCAGACTATTCTCCAGCTCCCATTGAGTGCCTGTGGCAGATAGGCTTCAACTATCTCTGCTGGCTGGCAACAAAAAGTGGTTACCAAGTGGAGAAGGCATTGACATTACTTGGACTCTGGCAGGCACAAAACCCTGATGGACTCATTGAGTTTACCTGGACTCTGGTAGGCACAAAACCCCAACTCACTCACCTATTGGACAGGACTGGGTTACAGAGTCCGGGTTAACAGAAACAGGTAGTGGGGTTAACAGAGTCTGAGGTTACCAGAGTCTGGCAGTGAAGGGCGAGTAAGGAGGGGAAAGAGACATCAGCCTCCTTATTCCAAATCGTCTACTGAACGGGCCTTTCTGACTCCTCAGAGCATCAGAGCAAGCCTCACTTGTACCACCAGTAGACTCTTATTATCTAGTTGCTGGAGACCTTGTGATCTTTCCAACCAGAGTGTAGGTACTGATCAGGTCAATAGGTTTGGGTCTCTTGATTTGGGCAAATCAACTGGTGGTCGGGGGAGAATCTTTGATGCTCTCTGGATTGTCTTCAGGTGGAACATTCTCCAGCTGTCACTGAGTGCCTGAGATAGTCAAGCCTTAGCTCCCTTTGCTGGTGGAGATCAAAGAGCAGTAACAGAGTGGAGCTGGCATTGACTTACTTTGATTCTGGCAGACACAAAGCCCTGCCACATTCTCTTATTGGGCAATTAGGTCACAGCCCTGTGGGGTCTCCAGTGACTGGATGTGACATAGGTACAAGATGGGTTAGGAGGCATCAACCTCCCTAGAATATTTTATTTACTGGGTAGGTCCTTCTGACCCCACAGAACACCAGAGCAACTCATACCTGAGCTACCAGAAGACCCCTGCTGTACATTTACCAGAGACCTCTTGAACTCTCCCACTTGAGACTTGTGTTGACTGGGACACTTGACTTAGATCATTTGAACTGAGCCAATCACCTGAGAACTATCTAAAGTGATACCCTGGGGGTGTGGCTGAGAGAAGGTGTGGTTTTCCTTTCCCAGCCATAGCCAGTGAGGGAAAGGGTGATATTTCTCCACAGCCAAAATCATAACCCAGAGTAATTGATTTTCTAAGGTAGAACAGTTACCAGCCAAAAACAAGATAGAGACGCGCAAGCCCCCAGGCTCTCAGACCTTAGCATTATACACATCCTTGGCAAAGCTGTAGGGGACAAGATACAAACACTAGTTCCAGCCTTTGCCCAAAAAGGATACTAAAGTACTACTCCCAGAGACCCAACCCAACTTCCTCTTACCTACTCACCTAGCCAAATGGAGTACATCCAGCATCGGGTGGAGTCAGCAGAAAAACTCCAGTAATAGAAATAACCAGAGTAGATCAACCCCCCCCAAGGAAGGATGTGGCAGAGGCATCTGAAGACCCAACCAATAAAGAGATGGCCAAGATGACAGAAATCGAGTTCAGAATGTGAATAGTAAATAAAATTGATAGAATGAAAGAAGGGAAGAGCTAAAACTTCAAGAAATTATTCAAAAAATGTCTCAAGAAATTATTCAAAGTATGTCCCAAGAAATTATTTAAAAGATGATTCAAGAATTCAACAACTTCAAAGACAAAATGATCAAAGATTTTGAAACTTTGAGGCAAGAGTTTGTAGCCCTCAAAGATTTGAAAAACATGGTGGAATCTCTTCGAAACAGAGTGGAACAGACTGAAGAAAGGATCTCTGACATTGAAGACAAAGCCTTTAAACAAGCCCAAGAGTGCAAGGATGAAAAAAATGGAAAATAAGAATGGATCTTTCTCTTAGAGAGCTCTGGGATAATTCGAAGAAAACTAATATTCGCCTTATAGGAATCCCTGAAAGCGATAAAGCTGCCTCACAAAACACAGAGGCTCTTCTTCATGAAATTTTGAAAGAGAATTTCCCAGACAT
>NW_003852843.1:18386-20998 GCF_000181295.1 Otolemur garnettii | reverse complement strand
GAAAGGGGAGAGAAAGAGGAGGGGAGGGGAGAGGATGGGTAGAAGGAGGGTGATTTGTGGGATCACACCTATTATTTATCCTATAAGGGTACATGTGATTCTTTCTAAATGTAGAATATAAAAATCTTAACACAATAACTAAGAAAATGACATGAAGACTATGTTAACCAATTGGATGAAAGTATTTCAAATTGTATATAGAAACAACACACTGTACCCCATAATAGTACTAATGTACATAGCTATGATTCAATAAAAAAATTTAAAAAATTTAAAAAATTCAGGAATGAGTTAACAAACTGTGGTATATGTATATCATGGAATATTATTCAGTCATAAGAAGATTGTGACTTTATGACTGTTATTAAAGTAGGTGGAGTTGAAATACATTCTCCTCAGTAAAGCATCACAAGAATGGGAACAGAACTATCCAATGTACTCAATACTAACATGAAGCCAATAGACAAGCTAATTCACACTCACATAGGAAAGAAATTCATTTCAATTCAAGGTGGAGTGAGGGGTAATCAAGGAGGGGAATTAGGAAGGATTTGGTGTCTTTCCACTTAATGGGCACAATGTAGGAGTTTATGCCACACTTTTGGGTGTAGGACACAGTTACAAGAGGGACTCTATTTATCAAATTCAAATATTGTGACCTCATTCATAGTACCCTCCCTTTAACCCCAAATTAAAAATAAATATATATTGTGCCTGTGAAAATATATGTTCTCTCTTAGATGCCCAACAAATACTATCTGGTGGAATTAATTTTGATTTTTAAAATTATATGCAACTCCCTTGAAATTAAATAATTTCAGAGAATGCCATGGCTGCTTTAACAAATGTGAAAAGAACATTTTTTGGTGGACCAATTACAATAGCAGTTATCAGAAGAGGCCATCTCCTGAACAGCAGTGTGTCCTCAGGGTATCAGCTGCCTGGGGCCTGGCCCTTCACACTCTCACACTCAAGGCTGTTAATGATTGACAGAGATCAGTCTGCCTTGCTGCCCTGGAAGGCTCTTCCCTGGGCAGGAGCTCTCTCTCTACCTCTGCCAACAGCTGTGCTTTAGGAACTCAATGTGACTGGAAAATTTCTGTGCTGGTTTGTGAAGCTGTTCTCTCTCCTTTCCAGCCCACCCTTCCCTACCCTGCACAGTGAAGCTGGGACTGGGACACTTCAAACCTCATTTCTGTCTTGTCTGTGGCTTGCTGTGAGGCTCTTTTAATACAGAGTGTTTGAGGTAACCTGCTGAGCAAGAAGGGACTCATTCCTACTCCCTAGCAGCCTAACCCAGCAACGGTTTTTCATGGCATCTTCTCTCAACAGCTATGAATTCTAGTTTCCAGCTTCTCCCTGCCCCTCAGAGCCAGCCTAACCATACCCTCTGAGAGAGATCAGCAGCACCAGCCAGCACCCACTCCTCAGAGGTCTAGGTCCCAGCTCCATTTGAATCCCTTTTCCAAGCTTATAAATTCTAATAATCCTGAAGAAGTGGTTAACCTGAAGTACATGTACAATCTTGAGCAGTGGTTCTCAAATTTAAGCCACCTGAAAGCCATTAAAACACAATTGCTGGCCCCACACTCAGAGTTCCTGATTCAGTTAGAATTTGTAGATCTAACAAGTCCACAGGGGATGCTGATACAGCTACTCTGGTACCACACTTAGGAATCCACTGGTGCAGACCCAGGTCCTCTATAACTAATTGTCATGGTTACATTCTCTCTTTTAAAATAACCAGTATGGTTTCTGTTTTCCTAATTGGACTCTGTCCATTTCAGAGGCCAAGGCAGAATTACCCCCTAAAAAACAGTTGGTATTTACCAAAGTATTTCTAGAAGCTACAGGAGCTCCTTTGGTGGCTTTGCTGCTCAGTGGGTCCTCAACACTGCCCAGATCAAGTATGAGGTATGATTTCCCCAAAGCAGGAAATAAACAGGTGATGGGTGTCCATTCTTGATACTTATGTTCAAGGCCTAAGAGGTACAAAAAAGGAACTAAAGGGGCAAGGCTTTAATAGCAACTGCTTATGTCTCCCCAAACCATCCTCAGAGAGTGGATCATATGCCTGAAGATTCCAGAAGATAGACACCTCCTTCTGACAGCTGTAGAGAAGTGTCTAGCACACCCCAGGCCCAGGCTGCAGTGTCCAAATGTGGCCCTCCTGCTGACAAACTCAGGTCAGGATAGGCAGATATTGAGAGGCACCCAGAAGGCCTGCACAGGCCTCGCACTGATTCATTGGGTATTCCATAGACAAAGCCACCATCAATGTGGTTCCTCTGTAGATGCCAGCAAGGGAGTAAGGAAGTCTGGTAATCCAGAGTCCCAGAGGTGGGTTCCTGATGCAAAGGCCTGGGAGATGACACTGAGCCTGCAGAAGAGGAGAGAGGAAGATGTGTGTGCCCTGCAGGTGCCCTGTCTTTTCTCCATCTGGAGACTGGAGATCTGATCTTCCCAACCACACAGATTTCAGAGCATTTCTTCTATGCTGAATTCTAGGAACACCTTCACCACCACTAGGCCCCAGAGTTACTGACAATGTGCCTTCAGCTTAACCTTATTTCCCATCACAGTTTCATCTTTCCCACCCCAAACTCTCTATT
>NW_003852843.1:14313-18321 GCF_000181295.1 Otolemur garnettii | reverse complement strand
TTTTTTTTTTTATTGAGAAGATTGAGACACATTTTCCTTCCCTGAATGCCAGAGAAAGTGATAGGAAAATGCTAGGGATGAATAATTCTCTGCATTACCTGTTGATATTGAAATTCTGCAGTTACCATTTCCTTTAAACCTAATACCTAAATAAATGGGGGAAAACACCCCCTCAGAGTGTAAAGGGATATTTGATTTCATCTGTGACCATGCACTCTACATGCACTAGAAATTAAAACACCATGTGTGAGAAACATGTTTGGATAAAGCCCTGGACTTGCTTTTGCTTTGTGTCCATGTGCCTTGTGTCATAGAATGCCTAGCCTCCAAACGTGTCATGACACCCCAAAGGTGTAAGAGAATTTTTTTCCATCTGAATCTCCTCTAATTGTTGAAGGAATGTTCTCCATTTTAAAGATCCAAAATTAAAACAAATTTCAAAATATATTATTGAAAATAACTTTTTTTTGTATAGTTTGGGATAGATTGAGGATACACAGAACCATTTTACATTGATTGCTTTTTTAGAAAAGGACCCTCTTATAATTGTGTCCCTACCCTCAAAGGTGTACCACACCCCTTGTCTCTCAACCCCCTCCCTCCTTCCCTTTCTCAGATATCCCCGTCCTCCACCCCCACCATGTATTAGGACCTTAATTGCCCTCATATCAGAATTGATTTCATAGGATTCTTGTATCTACATTCTTGTGATGCTTTACTAAGAATAATGTGTTCCACATCCAACCAGGTTAATACAAAAGTTGTAAAGTCTCCATCCTTTTTAGTGGCTGAATAGTATGTATACCATGGAATACTATCCAACCACTATTGAAAATAACTTTAAAGCTAAATTCTAAAAATATATAATGGTATAAAGAAAAAACTTGGGTCTTGTTAAGATGGAGGCTATTTTTGTTTCTGAAGGTGGGCTTCCAGCACTATGTTGAATAGTAGTGGTGATAGAGGACCACCTTTTCTGGTTCCGGGTCTAAGTGTAGAAGCTTTCATTTTTACTCCATTTGGTAAATTATTAGCTGTGGATTTGTTGAAGATGGCTTCAGTCAATTTAAGAAATGTGCCACCATTGCCTCTATTGTTCAGGCAATATTTTTCTGCAACCATTGAGAGGACCATGTGGTTTTTGTTTTTACTTCTGTTGATATAGTGAATTATGTTTATGGAGTTGCTCATATTATACCAGCCTTGCATCCCTGGGATGAAACCTACTTGACTATGTTGTATGACTTTTTTTTAATGAGAAGCTGTAATCTATTGGATAGAATTTTGTTGTGAATTTTTGTATCTAGATTTCTCAGTGAAATTGGTATGAAGTTCTCCTTTTAGTTGGGTCTTTTCTTGGTTTTGGTATCAGGGTGATGTTTGCTTCATAGATAGAATGGGTTGGGGAAGATTCCTTCCTCCTCAATGTTTTTGGAATAATTTCTACAGTATAGGTATAAGCTCTTCACTGGAGGTTTCAGAGAATTCATGTGTGACACCATCTGGGCCAGGATATTTTTCTTGGGAGTTATTTTTATTGTTTCTTTGATGTCAGTGCTTGAAATAGGTCTATTCAGGAGATCTATTTCATCTTGGTAAAGTCTAGGGAGAGGATGTGATTCCAAATATTGATCCATTTCCTTCACATTATCAAATTTCTGGGCATAGATTTTCTTCTAGTACTCAGAGTTAATCTCTTCTTTTTCTGCGGCATCTGTTGTTAATTCCCCTTTATACTTTCTGATTGAGGTTACTCGAGATTATACTTTTCTGTTCTAGTTTGTATGGCTAAAGGTTTATGTATTGTATTATTTTCCCCCAAATTATCAGCTTTTTATATGTTAGTTTTCTGAATGATTCTATTGTTTTCAATTTCATTAACTGCTGATTTGATTTTGGGTATTTCTTGTCTTCTGCTGGGTTTAGTATTAGATTGTTCTTCTTTTTCCAATTTCATAAAAAAAAAATCCTTTTATCATAAGGACATTTGCACTATACTGTTTGTCACAGCTCAATTTACAATTGCCAAAATGTTGAAATAGCCTAAATGCCCACCAACATGGGACTAGATTAACAAGTGGTGGTATGTATATGGACTACTATTCAGCCATTAAAAAGATGGAGAACTTTACAACTTTAGTTATTAAACTATATGGATGTGCAACACATTATTCTCAGTAAAGCATCACAAGAATGAAGAATCAAGAATCTGATGTACTCAATATGGATATGAGGACAACTGATAATATACTATAAGAAGGGAGATGGAGGAAGGAAGTACAGGGATAGACAAGGAGGGAGGCGGTGGGGGGGGTCACGGTGTGTGGCACACCTCTTGGGGACACAATTATAAGAGGGACTTTACCTAACAAATGCAATCAGTGTAATCTGGTTCTCTGTACTCTCAATGAGTCTCCAACAGTTTAAAAAAAAAAAAAAGAAAGAAAGAAATTGACTAAATATGCTACTTTGTAGAAGTAGCTGATTAATTTTTGCCCATGGGAATCAATAGGAAGATTTTTATTTCTCTTTTGATGGAAGGTACTTTAAGGTAAATTTCATTAATAATTTAACAATCTAGACGGGAAAGAGGAATATCTTAAAATCCAGCTTAGAATTCTTGTGGACTTAAAGAGTTGTGTTTCTTGAATTGCATGGATCTTAAAAAATAAATAAACAAAGAACAAAAGAAAAAGTGCTGGGGGAAAAGTCTTAAAAGTTCCAGTGTGAGTTTACTCTTAAATTATAGCTTAATAAAGTTGTTAGTTAATTTTTAATATTGCTTCTAATTTTTTAAAAATATTATTACATTTAGGGGATACGATTAGTTTTTGGACACATGGATGAGTTTTATGGTAGTCAAGTCAGGGTTTTTAGTGTAGCCATTACACAAAAGTGAGCTTTGTCCCAAAAAGGTTATTTTTAATTCTTGTTTCCCTCTCTTCACCACCTATCCCTCTTCTTCATGTCTAAAGTCCAGTAAAGGATTCACTATGTCCATTAAGCCACTGTTTTCATCTCTTATTTTAACCTGTTAGTTTATGTAAAGTTCATTAAAAAGGGGGGGGTATTGGGAAAACTACATTCCACTTGATCCTGGTATGATCCTTTTATAGGACAACTGACATCAAGAATTGGGATCAAGAATTGCCAACCTAAAAAAAGGCTCACACCTTGTAATTCTATTGCTCTGAGAGGCATAGGCAGGTGGATTGT
The DNA here is from genome assembly GCF_000181295.1 of Otolemur garnettii. Classification (NCBI taxonomy): domain Eukaryota; kingdom Metazoa; phylum Chordata; class Mammalia; order Primates; family Galagidae; genus Otolemur; species Otolemur garnettii. Next base: position 15,105 of record NW_003852843.1, on the reverse strand, counting down.
TTGAACTCAAGAGTTTGTGACCTGCCTGAGTAAAAGTGAGACACTAGCCCTTCTAAAAATAGAAAAGAACCAAGCATTATGGCCAGGACCTATACTCCCAGCTATCTGGGAGGCTGAGGCAAGAGGATTGCTTGAGCCCAGTTTAGTTTGCTGTGAGTTAGGTTGATATCATGGAAATCTAGGCTGGGGCAACAGTGTAAGACTCTGTTTTACACACACACACACACACACACAAAAGAAAGAAAGAAAAGGAAAAAAAAGATAGCAAGAAAAAGAAACAATAATTGCTCTCATTGACTAAATCATATCACTATTACAGCCTACATTTCCTCACTTAGGAACTGAGTGTAACAGCAGTATCATGTTAGGATTAATTGAATGCTTAGTCCAGGGTGAAACACACCCTCATGTTTCTGAAGAAAAAGGCTATCAGCTCTTCTGGAGTTGAGGGGAATAAAGAAGTTGTTTTAAGGGCCCATGTGGAGGCTTAGGAAAACAATACCCAGGTAGAAGGGAAGTGACTCAGGCAAGAGTACAGTGAAATATTTTACTCTTTGTCCAGCACAACTGCAGACTCTTTATCCATTGCTCTTTCCCTTACCAGATTTATCAGTGTTGGGGGCTGGCATTAGCCCACAGTCAGCAACGTCTACTCAGAAGAAGCACCTCATCCCTCAGATCCTGCAAGGTGTGTCTGAGATCAGCTGAACTGTCCCAAGCAACTCCTGGGGCTGGTTTGTGGAGAATCCTCTGAAAGACCTGGCTAAGCCACCCCTCACTCAGGCCTCAATG
>NW_003852843.1:10477-14293 GCF_000181295.1 Otolemur garnettii | reverse complement strand
GCTCTGCATCTTACAAACTATGTAACATGGGGCAAGTTTCTTAACCTATCTGAGTTTCAGACTGTGCAGCATATTCTCCCACCTGACCTGACCTAGAGGATTCCCATGCAGGAAGATCAGGGCACCGAACAGGGCCTCTTCTTGCCCCTACAGCCTTGAGAGAAGAGTCAGGCTTATAAACCCTATCCATGTTTAGTCTACATTACTCTATGATGCTTTGTGTGGTTGGTGTTATTCCATTTCCCAGAAAGAGAAAGGGAACTGCCATGATTTGACCCAGACACTGGTTCTCCAAGCTGTAGTGGGCCCTTTAGACTCAATCATCTCTTTCTCCAAAGACAAGTGAGACCTTTAGGACTGAGGGTAACTGACCAGCCCCATGATGATATCAGAGCACATGCAGTCTCTCTGACCCACATCTCTCCTCATTTGTCTCAGTTCCCAGACAACATAACAAATGTGCTCTCTGCCCTGCTGAATCCTGATGACTTCTTCCTTCTGCACTGGCTCTGAGGTGAGAATGGGAATAGGGGAAGATAAAAAAGGGAGTGTATTTGGTATCTACTTCGATGTAACAAATTACTCCAAAAGGCAGCCATTTAAGACAACCACAAACATTTCTTATCTTTCTTGGTTTCCATGGGCAGGAATTATGGAAAAGCTTAGCTGTGTGGTTCTGGTTCAGGGTCTCGCATAAGATTAAAGTCAAGACATCAATGAGGTTTGAGGTCATCTGGAGGTTTTTCTGGGGCTGAAGAACCCATTTCCATGATGGTCGCTGTATGTGTCTGGCAAATCAGTGCTGTCTGTTGGCAGGAGGTTGCATCAGGCTTCAGTTCTTCTACATAGGGGCCTCTCCATAGGACTGCTTGAGCATCCTCACAACATGGCTGTTGGCTTCCCCAGAGTGAGTGATCTAACAGGGCAAGGAGGAAGTGGCATTGTCTTTACAACAAAGTCTTTTGAGTCACATCCCATCATTTCTACCATGTCTTATTGATATACAACTCAGTCCTCCTCAGTGTGGGAGTGAACTGCCAAGAGACAAAAATAATACAACAAATTTAGTTTAAACATCTGGGATGACTTTATTAGGATTCTAGAATTGGGCAACACTTCATTTTATGAAATGGAATAAGTGTTCCAGTGAGCCTAGCAGAATAGAAAACAGACAAAAAAAGGGCTGAAGAAAGCAGAAACGTAACAAACAATTGATTATTCATTTCAAAGTTTATTTTCTGATAAGGCAAGAAGAGGGAGACCACTAGAACTGATTAGTTAACATCAGGTGACCTCACGATACTCTTTGTCATAAGGATTAAACATTGGCTACTTCATTGTCATTTGAAGATGGAAACTGGCCTCTTTGGGAAATTAGGCTGTTCTCTCTCTCTTTATTTCTTTCAAGGACAGATAACAACTCACTATCACCTCCATGAGCATGGAAGACTCCCTTTTGATTTTTTTATTTGGTCTGGGGCATACTGCAGAACTTTTGTTCGAAACAATGGCCTCTAGCCAGGGATTGGGCTCCGCACCTGCACTCCCAGCTACTCAGGAATTTGAGGCAAGGGGATTTCTTGATCTCAAGAGTTTCAGGTTGCTGGGAGCCATGATGGTACTCTCTACTCAGGGTTACAGAGTAAAACTCTGTCTCAAACAACATAAACAAAACAAAACAATGCTTCTTATAATTCCTTTTCTTTTTTCATTCCCTGTGGTGGTGCACCATTCCTGGAGGTCAATAATTCTTTTGTTAAGGTACTAAAAATGGGAGTGACTACCAGCAGATAAGGAGATAGCCATCTTGGAGGTGGTTAGCAGTAGGAATAGTAATAACTACTGCCATATTCTGAGCACTATGCCAGTGATAAACGTGTAACTTTTTAAACATAATTGAGCTCATACACTCCATACTGATTTTTCTTTTTTTGAGACAATGTCTTTCTCTGCTGCCCAGGTTGGAGTGAAGTGGCATCTGCCCAGCTCACTGCAGGCTCCAACTTTTGGACTCAAATGATCCTTCTGATCATGATCTCAGCCTCCCAAGCAGCTGAAACTACAAGCACACAAGCCACCACAAGGCTAATTTTTACATTTTTTGTAGATATCAAGTCTTAGTATGTTCCCCATGAGGGGAACATAATGGCACACTGTAGCTGGTGATACAGGAATTCATAACCTGGAAGTTTGTTTGTCTTTGAGTTTAACATCTGCCCATATGCTAGTAACGCAAGTTGTTGTCAAAGGATCTCATATCACAGTGCAATTCTGAAAAGTGTCTCAGGGGGCAGTTAGAAGAAAAAGAGAAGGGTAGTAACACCAGTTCTGCCCCCACCACTTAAGAGCTTTCTATTCCAGTTTCAATCATATATATATATATTACATATATTAGAATTCCTATTGATGTTTGCATTTTTAAAAGAATATTCAAACCATCCTACCATAGCATGCTGCCTCTGATAACTTATGAAATCTAGAACCTTATCACATAACTTATTTAACCATACCAACTTGTTAAAATACACTGACCTGTCAGTAGGCCTTCTAAGGAAGGATCAGAAGCCTGGGCCTCTATTGACTCACATAAGAGGTTTGGTTTACCTCAGCTTCCATGGCCTTGAAGAAAACAAGTATGCCAGCATCTTCAGAGATACATGTCAATTTTTCAGAAAAAAGCAACTCAATTTTTGACATTACCTGAGGCCTTTTCTTGAATATGTCATATTCCAAATGACTCTCTGAAAAAGGCAGTTAAGTGTTCTCCAAATATGTTATGGAAGTTTTTTTTATTATTATTATTATCAAATCATATCTGTGTACATTAATGCTATCATGGGGTACCGTGTGCTGTTTTCACATACAATTTGAAATATTTTCATCAAACTGGTTAACTTAGCCTTCATGTCATTTTCTTAGTTATTGTGTTAAGACATTTATATTCTACTTTTAGAAAGATTCACTTGTACCCTTGTAAGATAAACCATTGAGATGATCCCTTCAATCACCCTCCCTTTACCATCCACTCCCCTCCCTTGCCCTCTTCTTCCTCCCTCCATATTCTTGGGCTATAATTAGGTTATAGCTTTCATATGAAAGTTATAAATTATTTTCATAATAGGGGTGTGTACATTGAATACTTTTTCTTCCATTCTTGTGACACTTTGCTAAGAAGAACATTTCCCAGCTCCATCCATGTGAACATGATGAACGTAAAGACTCCATCTTTCTTTATGGCTGCATAGTATTCCATGGTGTACATATACCACAGTTTGTTGATCCATTCGTGGATCAGTGGGAACTTGGGCTTCTTCCATGACCTGGCAATTATGAATTGGGCTGCAATAAACATTCTGATACAAATATATTTGTTGTAGTGCGATTTTTGGTCATCTGGGAATATACCTAATTAAGGAATTGCAGGGTCAAACGGCAGGTCTATTTTTAGTTCTCCAAATGTTCTCCAGATGTCTCTGCAAAAGGAATGTGTTAGTTTACATTCCCACCAGCAGTGTAGGAGTGTTCCCTTTTCTCCACATCCATGCCAACATCTCTGGTTTTGGGATTTTGTGATATGGGCTAATTTCACTGGAGTTAGATGATATCTCAAAGTAGTTTTGATTTGCATTTCTCTGATGATTAAGGATGGTGAGCATTTTTTCATATATCTGTAGGCCGTGCACTGATCTTCTTTAGACAAATTGCTCTTCAAGTCCCTTGCCCACCCTGAGATTGGATCACTCTTTTTCTTCTTTCTAATATGTTTAAGTTCTCTACGGATTCTGGTTATTAAACCTTTGTCGGAGACATAACCTG
>NW_003852843.1:7386-8497 GCF_000181295.1 Otolemur garnettii | reverse complement strand
TGGATTTGGGATTGGAATGTTCTTCCTTTTCTAGTTGCTTGAGATGTCCCATTAAGTTGTTAACTTCTTCTCTTTCCATTCTCTTCAGGAAGGCTTGTAATGCTATAAATTTCCCTCTTAGGGCTGCCTTTGTGGTATCCCAGAGGTTGTGATAACTCATATCTTCATTATCATTATGTTCTAAAAATTTGGTAATTTCCTTCTTGATCTCGTCTTTGACCCATCTATCATTCAGCATAAGGTTATTCAGCTTCTATGTTTTTGTACGAGACTGCAAATTCCTCTTGTTACTGAGTTCAACTTTCATTCCATGATGGTTCAAGAAGATGCATGGAATAATTTCTATTCTTTTAAATTTACTGAGGTTAGACTTATGACCTAAGATGTGATCAATTTTGGAGTATTTTCCATGAACTGATAAGAAAAATGTGTATTCAGTTTTGTTAGAATGAATAGTTCTGTAGATGTCTGTTAGGTCCAAAAGTTGAATAGTTACATTTAAATCTAAGATTTCTTTGCTCAGCTTCTTTTTGGAGGATCTGTCCAACACTGCCAAAGGTGTGTTGAAATCTCCGACTATGATGGAGCTTTCAAAATCAGAGATCCTTTCTTCTGCCTGTTCCACTTTTTTACGATGGGATTCCACTGTCTATTTCAGATCCTTGAGGGCTGCAACCTCTTGTCTCAGTAGTTCAAAATCTTTGATCATTTTATCTTTGAAATTGTTGAGTTCTTGAGACATCTTTTGAATAATTTCTTGAGATATCTTTTGAATATTTTTTTGAAAAATCTTTTGAATAATTTCTTGAACTTCTAATTCCTTCCTTTCTTACATCCTGTAAATCTTATTTGCTATCCACATTCTGAACTCGATTTCTGACATCTCAGCCATTTGCTTGTTGATGGGGTCTTCAATTACATCTGTCCCATTTTTCCTTTTGGGAGTTGATCTACTCTTATTATTTGAGTTGCCAGAGTTTTTCCGCTGATTCTGCTCCATGCTGAGTTTACCTTGTTTGGAGGCCTTATCAGAACCATTCAGTAGGTGACTTCTTCTGGTTGCCCAGAGATACAGGCAGAGTGTGTCTGTTGTCTTCTCCCAGTTCTTGGG
>NW_003852843.1:3301-7285 GCF_000181295.1 Otolemur garnettii | reverse complement strand
GATAAGGGGGCAGGAGATGGTAGCAGCTGGATCCATCCTAGTTCAACCCTGCTGGGGCAACTGGTGGAACAGGGGAACTGTAGCGGCTAGATCAGTCTTAATTCAGCCCCCCTGGAGCAGCCAGGGGGTGGGGGAATGGCAGTGATAGTGTTTCCAGAAGCTAGATATGAGGGGTCCACTCGCAGCTCAGATATAACTTGCTCCAGTCTCCATGATGGCAAAGGGACTCACCCAGCAGACGGGTTAGTCTGGGAAGGTTAATACCTCCTTCCCCACCTTGCACCCAGTCACTCATAATCCCCCAGGTCTGTGACCTTATTCACTCCAGTAGGCAACTGTTCCCAGGGTTTACAACTGGCAAAATCAGCCAGAAATCTGAGTTCGGCAGGGGGGCCTTGCGTGCTTCTGTCTGGCTAGATTCCTCTGCACATCAGAGGGTGCATTCAGCTCTGGGCAGCAGACACATAGCAGTTTACACTCAGGTGTCAATTCTAGCCTCTGCCTGCCCACTGCCTTTGTCTCAGCTGTATTATACCCGAGGGCTGGTGTTAATCGACTCTTTACTTACATTCTGCCTGTGGCTGCTGTTCAGAACCTCTTGTTGCCTAGAGAGACGGTCCTGGAATGCACCAGTTCGCAGCTCAGGATGCCACATTGCTGCACTGGCTTCCTCCAAGCCAGTTCTCCTCTCCTCTCGCCTGTGCCACAATCAGCACAGAGCAGCACCAGCCCTCTCCCGTTCCACTTCTCTCAAGGAGATGTTCAAGAATCTGGACTCCATAGTAACAAAGCTCCAGACCTCGGGGTGGGTGGGTGGGGAGTCCTCAGAGTTCAATGTTGCAGGTAGGGAATATATACAGTTTTATACAGTTTTATGGTTTTATGCCTGGCAGGAGGGTGCTGTGGCATGCCAGCAGGGGTAGGAGGTCCAGTTTTGAGGGTGTCTCTCCCATGGGATAGAGTGGGAGGAAGTTTGAACTTTGCTCACTTATTTGCATGGAGTAAACTGTGAGTCCTTGTTGTGGGGGAGGGAACTCCCATCTGCTTAATGATGGATTTTTTACCTTTGGTTGTATTTTTTGGGTCACAGCTCACCTCAGGAAGGTTGAAGTGTGCTCTTTAATCTTCTCTCTTGGCTCTGCTCCAAAGCATCAGCTCCCTTGCTAAACTTCTGTCCTTTAAGCCTCCTTCTGTATGAGAGCTTCTGTAAAAACCTGGTTGCAGTCTGCCATCTTGGCTCCACCCCCTTAATGACACTTCTGAAGGAGCTAAGTGGTTCTCTTCTCTGCTCCCACAGTACTCTCTAAATATCTCTTTTTACAACTAATTATACTGCACTGTTATGGTAATTTCTTGGTTTATCTACCTTTCCTAAACTGAATTCCTTGAGAAGAGAAAATAGGTCTTTCCTCTGTATGACTTCAGTTCACATATTAATAAAGAGTTGTTTAGTCACTTTAATATTTACCAAAATAAAGGTCATAAACTGTAGCCTATGTTATCATCCACTAATTTGCTTCCAAAAACCACAGTAGACTGTGTCCTTTCAGATTCATCCATGCAAGTTTCAACTTGCTAGGCTTATTGGTGAGTCTTGGAGGCTCCTTTTAATTCTGTCTGTAGAGATTATACATTTCTTGATTTCTATATCTCTCAAAACTTTCATAATGACCCACATATTAGCTATTGAGCTAATAGATTACAGCTCCTGTCAACTCAGGTACACAGAAGGAGCACAATGTTCAAGCCTTCCATGCTCATAGGATTAGTGAGAAAACAATGACAATGACAAGCTAACAGAAGTCAACTTTTAACCTGGTTCCCATGAATATAACTTTGAGTTTTAGTAGATGAATTATAAAATGTAAGTTTTTAAAATAATTTTTAAGACGTAAAAGTTAAAATAAATACCTTTTAATTTTGTTGATTTTCTCTCTATTGCTTCTTTCATCCATGACGGACACCCACTCATAGTAGAGCTTTGATGACAAAACACTTCCCAGAATGTTTTGGATAACATCCTTGCACAGATGAAAAGCAAATGTGTTAAGGTGTTATTCTCATATCAAGTATGTACTAGAGAAGCCAGAAAGAAAGTACCTTGTTTCAAAGTTTAGTTAAGTCCTCCTTTCCATGCATTATACAGTTCTCTGTGCCTGTCCACCACCAACTTAGGGATAAAGAAAAGAATACTTTGATTTGTTCCTAACTAAAACTATAGGAATAACTAAAATCAGAACAATTGTGGGAAAGTTAAAGTGCAATCTATGTGGATGGAACCTCACATGTCTACGCATTTTAGCAAACTCGTACAACAGGCTAGTGTCTGACAGTAACTGATCTAAGTCTTCTTTCCTATTTCCCTTAATTAGCTAGTTGAAGGAAATGTACCAAGATATCAATGAGGATCATGACCTGCTAATCGCACAGACCTTCTGTATGTGTTGATTCATAGGGGTCAAGTACTGCTTGAGGTGCCAGGGAGGCCAGGTGTATTGAAGCCAAACTATGGCACAGAATAGATGTGACCAAGGGTGTTTATTCTTTGGCCTTTCTTTACCAAAAACATAAAGGGAAAATAAGTGGGTTACAGTTGTCGCAGACAGTTGTTGCTAAGACAAAATGGCCCAGAGTTCACAGTAGCCCTTCATATTGAGGGAAATGCCTTCTCCAAGATGAAGAAGTGGCTTACATAGTTCAACCTTTTCCTCCAGAGAAAGCAGGGCTCCTCTCTGCATGGAGTCCTTAGAATAAGGGAAACAGAGTCCCTCCCCTTGGATGCTCTGTGATCCCTGGAAAGTCTATCATCTCTGAGCCTGGAGGTGACAATACCTCCCCCATGGGGCTGCTTCAAGGATTCAGGAAGCTGTGAATGCCTTGGTACAAAGAAGGGATTTATGCTAGCTGGTGGTGGCAATTCCTTTATGTGGTACCAGCATCATCCAAGGAGATGATGGTGAGAAACAGGCTTAAGACTGAGCAGGGCACCAGGAGTGCAGGGGTGCCTTGCCCTGCCTGATAATCTCTCTCCATTGCTGCAGATGTTCTGTGCTTCAGTAACACCTACCCCTTGATGTATACCAAGAAGATCAGCTACAGTGTGGAAGTGATGCTCCCTGACAAGGTCTCTGAGGAGAATTTGCAGAGCCTGAAGGCCACAAGATCCCCCACAGTGCAATGAAGACCATGGCTGCCACCTCTGTGCCTGTGTTCTTCAAACACTTTGCAACCCACTAGACCCCTGCCCTCCATGCAGAGTGGGTGTTGAATATGGCCACAGAAAGCCACCTACTCTGCATCACATCTCTGAAAATGGACAACCAAGCTTAGGTCACCCTAAAGTTTTAGATGGCTACTTCATCTCCTGTTTCCTGAGGATGAACCAGCATCCACTGAGGAAGGGTTCTGTCAGCAGAAGCTACTGTTGCATCTCTCATGACAAGACTCACCCATTCTAGGACTTGCCTATGCCTGATGTCCCAACTTGTAGGAAGAGGTTGCATAGGCCCCAGGCCCTGCAGGGAGAAGAATTCCATTCTTGAAAGCTGAGAAGCCCTGATTTCTTCAGGTAGGAGTTCAGCAGGGATAGGTAGGGCTAGCTGGAGCTAGCTGAGTGGGGAGATGAGGGATGAGGGTCTCAGTTCCAGCAGAGTATCCAGATCCATCCAACCTGTTTGTTCTGTGTTTGGAGGGAAAAATCAGAAATGGAGAAGTGTGCCCCAGCAGGGGTAACAACCAGTGACAAAAGCCATGATCAACACAGTTGAGTGGATAACAATGGACTCTCAGGGGAATTCCCAGTGCCTTCCCTTCCATACCTGTTGTGATCCTGCCAACATGGTTATTCTGGCTCTGATCTCTGAGCCTGGGCCAGGACAAGGGCAGAACTGGAGCCACAGTGCTGTGATACAAAGAGTGCAGCTGAAATCTCAGGGAGCCCATCCGGGGCTCTGACGTGCTTTTCTTTTCTTTCTCTCTCTCTCT
>NW_003852843.1:0-2371 GCF_000181295.1 Otolemur garnettii | reverse complement strand
AAGTAGCAATGAAAATAACTGTATGGTTGGGGGTCACCACAACATGAGGAACTGTATTAAAAGGTCGCATCATTAGGAAGGTTGAGAACCACTGTCTGAGAAGGACCTTTTAGACTCTGAAATTATGGGGTCCAAGACGTTGACCCCAGTTTTACAGAAGACTTTCAGAGACATATATCACAGACATATACCACAATTTGTAAAGATGGTGACTTCAGATCTGTTATGTTTATCTGGGTAGAGTTGGAACATACTCTTCTGAGCAAAGTATATTAAGAATGGATAACAATGTATTCAATGTACTCAATACTAGTATGAAATCAATATGTAAGAAACCACACATTCATATGAATGGTAAAACATAACTATAGTCCAGAAAGTAGAAGGGAAGTGGAGAAAGAGGGGAGGGAAGAGGGGAGGCAAGAGGAGGGAGGGTAGGTATTTGTGGGGACCTCACCTAATGTGCCTGATGCAATGGCACATTTCAAGACTATTAAGAAAAGAATATAATTGTGATGGATGTGTTAATCAGTTCAATATAACAATTTCACATTCTATATCAAATCAGTACAGTGAATCGCATAAGTGCATCAATGTACACAGTTATGAGGTAATAAAAAATAAAGAAAATAAGGGGGAAAAAAGAACAGGTGACAGTCAACAGATGTGAGGGAGGCAAGTAGCCTTGGGCCGGACAATCTGGTTTGTGCCAGGGCATCAGTGCCACATCTCTGAGTCAGAGCTTCAACCTGTAGTACAACTGGGGTGGGCAGAGGTTGACTTCAGTCTTTGAGAACAAACTTGTGAATCTACCAGGTGGTCCCATAAGCCTGCAGCAGCTGTGGGGGGCCCACAGACCTGCAGAGACCTATGGAAGACCTGGAAGAATGCACAGGCAGAGGTGGAGAGGGTGTATCCAGAGGCCATTTGCCATCTGGCCTGTGTCCCTGTCCTGGACCTGAGTTCCCCATCCTTTTCTCCACTGTCCATCCCCCTCTGTGCCACCAGGCCTCTTTGTGTGGAATCTCGTGATCTTGTCTCCCTGCTCTGGGACTATGTTGGGAGCTTGGAGCTAAGTCCCATTTTGGGGGCCAGAGGCATGATCAAATGGGTCATTCCACCTCTGGAACAGCATTTTTTGTCCCTGGTTTGGCTGCCTCTCTGGTGTTTGTCACCAAAGAGGTTGGGCCTCTGGGTTCCAGGGGATCTGAGAATCCAGCCCGCTTCTGCTGGAGACCACCCCTGGGCTGAGCTGGCCCTTGTGAGTCAGAGTGCCTGAATGTGTCACTTCCTCTGTTCCCAGTGCCTTAAGTGACACGGGGTTCTAGGCCCATGTGTTCCTCACTGCAGACATCCAGAGATTTCAGGACAACCCCACCTTGCTGGCTGTGTGGCTTAAGTGTCAAGAGTCCTTTTCCTTGGGTTGTTGGCTTCTCTCCCCAGAGGAGGGTTGGCAAGGCTGAGGTAGTTTCTCTCATCATTGTCATTGCCAGGCTGACCTCCCACCTCATGGCAGATCAATGTGGTGAAGTCATGTTTTCCTGGGCCTTTGAGCCACAAGCCAAGTCAGAGACAAGACATTCCCTATGGAATGGTAGGCAGCTCTGGTTGTGCCCTCAGGCTTCTCCCTTTTCCTTCCAACCTGCAGGGGGTGTGTGGAAGGCCAGGGTGCAGGATGTGTTCCATGCATGCTTCCCAATGCCTTTGGCATCTGTGGTGTTTGATGGTCCCTCCAGGCACAGTAGGAACCCCTCTGTCTTCAGCATGTTGCAGGACTTCCCTTCTGTCTGGGCAGTGGAATCCCATGGTATTAACCTACTGGTCAGTTTTCTGATTATTTTTTTATATTTCACATTTTTTAATAGAAATAAAGTTTTTCAAAACCAGAATTTAAGGAAAAGGGGGCCTTGTTTTCCATTTTCCACACATCTCCTTTATATTTTTTTTGTGAGTGTATGTTTTATTTTTTTCCTCATTTCTTAATAGTTTTGAAATGTACAATTGCATCATGCACAGTAGGTAAGGTCCCCCCAAATATCCTCCCTTCTCACATATCCCCTCTCCCCACTCTTCCCTCCCCTCTTCCCTTTTATTTTATGGACTATAGTTATGTTTTGCCATTCATATAATTGTGTAGGTGGTTATATATTAATTTCATAGTAGTATCAAGTGCATTGGATACTTTTTTTTTTTCCATTCTTGGGATACTTTACTAAGAAGAATATTTCCAGCTCCATCCAGGTAAACATAAAAGATGTTCAGTCTCCATATTTTTTATGGCTGCATAGTATTCCATGGTGTACATATACCATATTTGTTAGTCCATTCATAGGTCGATGGGCACTTGGGCTATTTGCATGTCTTGGCTATT
>NW_003852842.1:74390-75289 GCF_000181295.1 Otolemur garnettii | reverse complement strand
TGGCTAAAGGGAGGGTAATTGGTAGGAACACACCTACAGTGCATTTTACAAGGGTACATGTTAAATTTACTAAGTGTAGAGTATAAAAGTCTTAATAAAATAACTAAGAAAATGCAGTGAAGGCTATGTTAACCAGTTTGACGAAAATATTTCAAATGGTATAAAAACCCAGCACATTGTACCCCATGATTGCATTAATGTGCACAGCTATGATTTAATAACAACAATAACAACAACAACAAAAAAAAACCTAAAAGACAGCTTATCTGAATGCCAGAAAGGGTTTCCTATCAGAAACAGTGAATTCTGGACGTCTGATATGTTTTCACTCCCTTCTATGGAAACATGATTTCTATTATTTTTAAAAATTCATTCCTAGCAATCAGCAGCCAAATATAAAACCCATATAATGACAAAAAAGAGAAAATTCCCATCTTATTTATGAATGTAGCTGACAGCTGCAAAAATCCTACCCAATATATAAGTAAGCAGAACTCCAGTTATATCGAGAAAGATTCACGTTGAACAGCAGGGAGCTGAAGCTAGGATGACGTGTGCCCTCCCTGTGTGGTGATGACCGTGGACTCTGGAGGAGCAGATAGGAAGAGGTGCTGAGCCACAGTCAGATACCCTGGGAGTGGGTCACTGGTGGCTTGCAGGGAGCTGAGTCTGGGAGACCGTGGCCCCATCCCTCAGTATCTCAGGCCCTTGTAAGTACTGGTCTATCTGAAGTTCCAGCACCTGCCCCTCTCAGGGTCTCTGCCAGCGGACATCAGCGTGAGCACTGGGGCAGAAAGAGCCGTGAAACTGATTTGCATGAAGAACCTCTTCCTGCTAATGGCTCTCGGGAGGCATGAAAAGGACCCAAGGACACCAATTTCTAGCTGAGGAGTCTGGGG
>NW_003852842.1:73782-74139 GCF_000181295.1 Otolemur garnettii | reverse complement strand
GCTTCTCAGGCTCCATTGCTGGGAACAAAGCTGCCCTCACCATCACCAGGGCCCAGGCTGAAGACGAGAGTGATTATTACTGTTTACTGTACATGGGTGGTGGCATTTCCACAGTGATTTAAACCCATGGGGAAGTGTGACAAAAACACCTGCTGCCTCCAGTGCGTGAGCCCTCACCAGCCCAGAAGTGAGTTGGTGGGAAAGGTGGACTCCACAGTGTCAGCGTCTCCCTGCCCCCTTCTCCTACCCAGGGGTCACTGCCATGTGCCTCATCCAGTCTGTCCCAGGGCGTGTCCACCTCCTCCGTGTGACTCCTCCAAGACTAGCTCCCTCTTTCCCTCTCTGCATGGGGTACTA
>NW_003852842.1:67967-71421 GCF_000181295.1 Otolemur garnettii | reverse complement strand
TAGACTTGTGACCTAAGATGCGATCAATTTTGGAGGATGTTCCATGGGCTGATGAGAAAAATGTGTATTCAGGTCTGTTGGGATGAAATATTGTGTAAATGTCTGTTAAATTCAATTGTTGTATGGTGAAGTTTAAGTCCAAAATGTCTTTCTTAGTTTCTTATTAGAGGATCTATCCAACACTGCCAAAGGGATGTTAAAATTTCCAACTATTATGGAAGATTTATGGAAGATTTAAATTGCTCATGTCTGTTAGGGTCCCCATTATAAATTGAGGAGCATTCTGATTGGACGCACAATTGTTAATAATTGACATCTCATCACGTTGAGTGTTTCCCATAACAAATATGAAGTGACCATCCTAGTCTTTCCTTACTTTTGTTGGTTTGAAGCCTAGTATATCTGAAAATGAAATTGCCATCCCTGCTTTTTTCTGGTACCTGTTTGCCTGGATTACAGATGTCCATCTCTTCACCCTGAGTCTGTATTTATCCTTTAAGGTAAGATGAGATTCTTGTGTTCAGCAGAAATCTGGCCTGAGTTTTTGTATCCAGTCAGCCAACCTGTGCCTCTCTTTAGAGGACAGTTTAAGTCATTCACATTGATTAAGAGTATTGATAAGCCTGGTAATATTTTTGATGTCAAGTTTTTTGAAAGTCCAGTGGACATTTTGAATCTTTTCACCACTGTGGAAATTGGGTTTTGTTCAAGAATTTCAGAGGGAGTTTACTGTGGTGGTAGAGCATTGTTCTGGTCATTATGGAGGATGGGTCTGAGGATATCCTGAAGAGCTGGTTTGGTTATGGCAAATCTCTTCAACATGTATACGTCATTACAGTATTTAACTTCTCCATCATAAATGAAGCTCAATTTAGCCGGATCCAGGATCCTGGGATGGAAGTTGTTTTGTTTTAGGAGATTGAAGGTTGATGACCATCCTCTTCTGGCTTAAAAATTTGAGCAAAGAAATCTGCAGTCATTCTAATTTTCTTCCCCTTCTAGGTAATGATTCTTTTATGTCTGGCCTCTTGCAGGATTTTCTCCTTCATGCTAACTTTGGTGAAGTTAATTACAATGTATCTTGAAGATGCTTTATTTGGGTTGAGTCATGCTGGGGTTCTGAAACTGCTATCTGAATTTTAGTATCTCTTGTCATGCTTGGGAATTTCTCCTCAAGTCTGTCTTGGAGTAGAGTATCTACCTTTTGGACCATCCTCTTCTCCTTCAGGGATTCCTATGAGTCAAATGTTTGTGCTTTTGGAGTACTCTCACAATTCTGTCAGGAAATGATCTATTTTTGTTCTCCACTTCTCTTCCTCTTTGAGTGTTTGACACCTTTCAAATGTTTTGCCTTCAATGTCAGAAATCCTTTCTTTGGTCTGATCCATTCTGTTACTGGGGGATTCTACTGTATTTCACAGATCTTTGAGGGCTGCAAGTTCTTGCCTCAGTGTGTGAAAATCTTTGGTGATTTTGTCTTTGAATTCATTGAATTCTTTTAATTCATTGAATTGCTCTTTGAATTTCTAATTCCATCTTTACCCCCATTATTTTAATCTTATTTGCGATCCAAATTCTAAAGTATATTTCTGACATGTCATCCCTTTCTGAAGATGTGGCAGGGTGTTGCCCAAAATGCCTGCTGGCCTAGTGGGGATTTCTCTCACAAATGTGTGGCCTGTCTCCCTCCCTCCCTCTCCCCTCTCTCTGCCTGAGTGTCAGGTCATGGGACAAAGGTTTCTGTGTGCTTTTGCTCTGGGGCATCTCCTGGCACATAGCAGAAACAGGGAGGTATCACAGACACATGCTCCATAACTGGATGGCTGAGCAGGAGGAGCAGAGAGGTGACTCTGCTCACAGCAGACACCTGCAAGGGGCTGCTGAGTTTGCTCTGGGGGTGAGGAGGCCTTTGTTTCCTCCTTTCTGGGTGACCATGGACACATTTCCTCACTCATCCACCACAAAAAGCAAAACAAAGCAAAACACCCCTTCGTAGGTCTCTGCTCTATATCAGGCACTGGTCCTACATATACAGGTGCAAAGATGAAAGGTCCTAAGGTCACTGAGGGACAGAGGGAGAAACAAACATCACACACCTTGGGGACAAGCACTGCCTGACCCTGGGTGGCAGGAAATGTGAGGGCTGCCTGGCCCAACTCAAGGCTTGGGGGCTCCCCCAGGAATAGGAATGCCCACCAATTCACATCCTTTGGGCCTCTGGTGGATGACACATGGTTCAGAAACAGGAGGAACAGGAACAGGAAATTCACCAGCCTGCTGTGTGGCAGCCTTTGTGCAAAGCCTCCACAACCACCTTTGGGAGGAGGCCCAGGTCTTTGTCCTCATGTTTTACTGACTGACCCTCACTGAGTGCTCACTACGTCCCAGCCTGCTTTCTATGCCCATTGCACTTATTAACTCAATAATCCTCACTCCAGCCTATGAGGTAGCTGAGGTCTCAACCCAATTTTACAGATGGGGACTGTGAAAGCCAGAGAAGTTAAATGAGCCAGAGCACAGAGCTGCTGTGTGTCACGCCTGGACACAGCCTTAGGCTGGTGTGGAGCTGAGTGTGCTCCACACTGCCCACCCCACAAACACCTCCTTTCTCACATAGGAAGAAGTATTCACAGACATCAGGCAAGGGACAGAATCCACCTCAGACTCAGCTCTTGGGAAGCGTTGGAATCTAACACACCAAAGTCCACTGTCCCAGTTCTGCGACCGTATGGGGATTCTGAGGGGACTGGAGTGGGCCAGGAGCATCCCTCTGTCCTGACCCCTTTTGGAAAAATTTCAAAGCATTTGGAGCCCACACTCCTGCCCTGATCAGGACAATCTGGCAGGTCAGTGCCCTGCCAACCCTGCCAAACACTGTCCCATGCGAACACGTGAATATCAGCACCCACTGTCCCCTGCAGGGGATGCTCTGCCCTGCTACCAGTTTGTTCTTTCAGCCAGGAAGTCACGGGCAGAGGGACTCATGCCAAAAGCTATTCTGAACAACTGGGGTTTTCTTACAAATTTGTGAGAGCAAATGAATAATTGACCTCAGGGAAGGAACGGGCTGTTTGAGTGGGGGGGAGGGCCAGTAGACTGACCCATGCTGCTGTGCACATTTCCATTCCTTCCAGTCTGGGGCTCTGATCCACAGGGCTGCTAAGAGCATCCGGGCACCTTCCTTTCTGCGGGTACTTGGAGTTTCTGTTGGGTATGTCCTGAAAAGTGAAACTCCTAGGCCATTAGGCATGCATTGTTGTTGTCAAATACCTTTCTCAACGTGGTGCTATCAATTGAAAGTGCTACTAACAGTTGTCCTTCATCCCTGCCTTTATTTTCCATCAATGGTTTAATTACATTTTAAAACCTTATTCATTTTGATTCTGATAAAATACACCTTTTAAGTGTACAGTTCAGTGGTGTGAATGTACTTCACACTGTGGGGCAACTGTCA
>NW_003852842.1:67276-67890 GCF_000181295.1 Otolemur garnettii | reverse complement strand
TCACATCCACCTTTCTACTTCCTGTGTCCATGAATTTGACTCCTCTGGGCACCTCATGTAAGTGCAGTTAGACAATCTTTACCTTTCAGATTGGCTTAGCACAGTGTCCTCAAAATTCATCCATGTGGTAGTATGCATCAGAATCTCTCACCATTCTAAGGTTGGAGAACATTCCATTGCATGTACAGACCACATTCAGTTTATCCTCTTATCATTGATAAACACTTGGGTTGTTTCCACCTTTCAGCTATTGTGAATAATGCTGCTATGAACATGGGTGGACTAATACCACTTTGAGACTGTGCTTTCACATGGAATCCTGTTTAAAATTTTGAGGAACCACCGTACTGTGGTTCTGTGGTAAGAATTTCTCAGCTAATTGTTGCGTTGGGGTTTCACGAGAGACAGACAGCGTCACCACAGGTGCAGTCTCGCATCTGGAATTATTATAGTGAAAGAGAGAGACTACCTCTCTGGTGGAAGTAGCAAAGCTTTATTGTTCAAGACCACCTTTCATAGTTGGCTGGTCACATACGCATTATTAATTAACAAGCAAAGCATTCATACTACTTTCTAAAGTTAGTTCAACCTTCAAAAAGACACAAAGTTTGAAA
>NW_003852842.1:61429-63618 GCF_000181295.1 Otolemur garnettii | reverse complement strand
ACCCCCAAATTAAAAACCTTTCTCAGAAAGATCCTAATCCCTGACCCCAGCGAGAGGCTCACTCTTCAGCAGATGATGGAAGACCCCTGGGTCCAGTCCGGGCAAGAAGACAGCATGAGGTCACACATGCCAGCGACTGCCACCCCAACAGTGACTGCCACCCCAGAAATTCCCAGTCTCTGTTCTACTCCACAACCTGGCCCCAGCCGCCTTAGGGGAGGCCCAGGAGGAGACAAGGGAGCTCCGGGAAGACCCGGACAAGACCACTCCCTCCCGTCTGGGCAGATACTGGAGGAGGACACCACTGAAGAGGGCCAGGGCCGGCGGGGGTGCGCAAAGAGAATTTGGAATTTCATTCGCAAAATCTGCTGCCTCCCGTTGGCCCAAAAGATCCACCGGAACAAGGTAATGCCTGTGACCAACCAGGAGACCTGAGGCCCAGACACTGAGGCGAGTGCAGAGCTGTCAAGCCATGCTTCCTCCATTTTATTTATGGTTTTATTAAATTTTCAATAAAGGAATTGTATTGTTGTCTGTGTGTAGTGTGTACATGTATGGGGCACAATGTGAAGTTCAGGTGTGTGTGGAATGGAGACCTAAACTAACACACCCATCCCTGCAGGCAGGCGGATGCAGCATGCTGTCACTGATGTGTCCCCTCTGAATAGATGACCTCATGGAAGTAGTTTGATTGTGACACGAGAGGTGGGCAGCACACGGAGGAAATCAGGAGGGGAGTTGGTCACAGGGCACAAAGTTTCAGACAGGAAGAAGCCCTGACATTTGTTGCACAGCAGGGTGACTAGGTTAAGGAGAATGTAGGACACATTTCTAAATATTTTACAGTCCACTTCAAATCTCTCCTTGGAAAGCAAGAAGGCCCTGAGCTCCCCAGATCCTGAAACACCGTGTGACAGGTCGGTAGGTGTGGACTTCCAGCTGATGATGGTACCTGTAAGAAGTGGCCTGCAGAGGTCTGCTAACCACAGTGACCAAGCTGAAGTAGGAGCCTCAACTGGGCTGACCTCTGAGTGTGGACTGTGACTCCTGACACTTGTCCCATCCCTGCTTTTCTATGGGGGAGGGGAGATGGTTCTCAGTCAACTCCTATTACTTCCAAATCAATACAAATAAAGCTCAGTCCAAAAAGCTGGGTTCAAAATCCTGGGTATTTTGCTGTTTTGTCTCCTCCTGCACACCCTGCTGTAGGCAGCCTGGAGCAGAGTAGTACTTGGAGTTAGTGAGAAACACTCAATGGAAAGGGGCCTTGAAGGAACTACAAAGGTCAGCCACCAGCCACACAGGAGTCTCTGGTCCATGTGCAGTGCAGCGATGCACACACCATGCATGGCCTCCCCACACTGATGTCACCTGGTTAACATCTTCAGAAGGAACAATGGGGACTTTTCGTCCTCCTGGCCTGGGTTGATTATCCCAAGAAGGATGACGAAGTCCTATGAACCAAACTGTTCAGCGAGTCTGAGAATGACCTGGCGGTGTTTCCCAAAGTGCACTAGTCCTACTATGGTCTCCAAATAGTGCAGCACTTGAAATTTCCTCTGTGATGTTTTATCTTTTTTATTTATTTATTTTGTCTTTAGAGACAGAGTCCCACTGTGTCGCCTTGGTAGAGTGCCATGGTATCACAGTTGACAGCAACCTCCGGTTCTCGGGCTTACACGATTCTCTTGCTTCAGCCTCCCAAGTAGCTGGGACTACAAGCGCCCAGCTATTTTTTTGTTTCCATTTGACCAGGGTCAAGTTGGAACCCACCACCCTCGGTATAGAGGGCCAGCACCCTACTCACTGAGCCACAGGTGCCGCCCTGTTTTCTCCTTTTTCTAACAATGACACGGAGGGGTCCCTCTAAGAGACCTGAGCCAGCTGTGGGACTTTGGGTCCCACACAATACCATTCCTCTGTGTTCAGCTATTCCTTTGCAAAAAACACATTTCCACATTCATGGCATTTTTTTACCTCTCTTTTATTTCAAATTCACACATTGAATCAACTTTGAAACAGCCCCTAACTCAGGTAGCATTGCACATATATTCCCTCACTAGGGGCACATCTCATGCCGTTTTCACAACACATCCTCCTCCCTGGTTCACCCCATATGCAGAACCACATGCATCCCGACTTCCAGACTTTCCACCACCAGTATCTTTGAGACAGGGCCACCAGTGCTT
>NW_003852842.1:59477-61127 GCF_000181295.1 Otolemur garnettii | reverse complement strand
ACTTCTGGGGTTTCCTGTGAGTTATCACCATCAGAGGTGTCAATCATGTATTAATCACTATTTCTGCCTCAGCTGATCTGGGTCTATGTGGTATACCTCTTGACAGCTTCAGTGACTCTTTCTCTAAATATTGTTGGGCGTTCCTCCTTTCCCTGAACCACCTCTGTTAATTTGGAAAAGTTGAGCTGTTTGATCTGACTAGCTTCCATGTCGTTATAAAAGACACTAGCATGTGTTCACAGAGATGGGATTCTCTTTGACCCAGTTGTTGATTCCACCTGGGATCCCCTTTAACTTTTGATTTCCAGGTAGGAACTTTGACAAGAGCATGGAGTTGCTTAAGTTGCTGGTCCCCTTAGACCTGACCAGCTGCCCAAATTCTGTTTCTCTCATCTACAGACATCAATGTGAAAGTAAGACACACACATCTTTCCATGGCAAATCAAAACCAACAGCCAGGTATTCAAATTCCTCTGTGAATTTCCCAGGGTCAGCAGAGAAATTCCATAACTTTTCTATACACATCTCAATATCGCCCATTGAAAATAGAACATGAACACTCACAGGCTGCCCTGTAAGTTCTGATACCTCCTGCAAAGGACATATAGAAGGGAAGTTAGGATCCAGAAAGGGGGCTAAAGAGGAGTGGGGTCCTATGCTGGTGGGGTTGAGCCTCCTCTGGAGCTGAAGCAACAGCCACAGTCCTGATCACTTCCTCAAATTCTCAGGCCTGCTCAAAGTCAAAGAGACTTTTGGATCTCTCCCCGTCTCCTTAAGCCAACACTTTTCCACACAAAATTCACAATATTGGGTATTATCCCTCAGACCCCACCAGCAGGAAGTATCAGGACCCATGTTGTCCTAAAGTTTCCTCTTATGTTTTCTTCTAGGAGTTTTATACTGTAAGCTCCTAAAATTTAAGTCTTCAATTCACTACGAGCTAATTTTTGTGTATGGTATTAAAATGTCAGTGTCCAGTGAGAAAAGCCCACATCACAAAGTCCCAAAGCTGCAGATGCTGTCGGGGATGAGGAGAGAAGGGAACACTTTTACACTGTGGGAGGTACTGCAAACTAATACAGCCTCTTGGAAAGAAGTGTGGAGAATCTTCAAAGAACTCAAACCAGATCTTTCATTTGATCCTATAATCCCATCATTAGGCATCTACCCAAAACAAACAAACAAAAAAATAGTTTACCATAAGGATATTTTCACTAGATGGTTTATCACAGCTCAATTTACTATTTCCAAGATGTAGAAACAATCTAAATGCCCAACACATGGATGGATTACTGAACTCTGGTATATGTGTATAATGGAATACTATTCAGCCATTAGAAAGACGGAGATTTTACATCTTTTGTATTAACCTAGATGAAGTTGAAACACATTCTTCTTAGTAAAGTATGGCAAGAATGGAAAAGCAAATATCCAATGTACCCAATACTGATATGAAGCTGTAACCAAGACAAAAACTCAAGTTAGAGGGAAGAGAGAGGAGAAAGAGGGGAGAGGGGGGATTGGTGTGTTCCAGGTGAATGGGCACAATGTAAGGGTACACGGCATACCTTCTGGGCAGAGGACACAACCACAACAGGGACTTTACCTAACAAATGCAAACATCGTAACTTAATTATACCCTCATATTCA
>NW_003852842.1:47016-58830 GCF_000181295.1 Otolemur garnettii | reverse complement strand
CACCAAACTACCCTGTAGGAAATGTCACACATGACAGAGAAACTTCTCTATTGGTTAAGGCCTGGCCATCTGGGGGTTTGTTACCAGTAAGTTGACTTACCTCAATTTTATATTTGTCCAATAAGGAAGCCACCGCACTAAGGGGCACATCTACCTTTTTCTGACCCTTACATCCCAGATAGCAACCGTGAGCTCAAACTTGGCCTCTGCTATTCCAGCCAAGCAGCCAGGAAGGGCTCTGAAGATCCACCTCCCCAGGGTCCTGCTGAAAAGCTCCATCTCTTTGAAGGTGTGGCAGGGTGTTGCCAAAAATGCCTGTTGTCCTAGCTGGGATTTCTATCACCAGTTTGTGTGGCCTTTCTCTCTCTCTCTCTCTCTCCTTCTCTCTCTCTCTTCCCTCCACTCTCTCTTCTCCTTACTCTCCTCTTTTCTCTCCCTTTTTTTTCTTCTCTTTTCTTTCCTTTTTGGTACTGCTCTGCAGCCTCCCTTCCCCATCAATAAAGACCTTTCCTACAAGCCTCCTTGGTCTGTGACATTTCTGCCTGTGGAGTGCCACCCTTTCAACAGGTGCCTGGCTGAGGCGGAGAGGACAGTCTGGGCTTGAGAGGCCATGTGCATGGGTGGCAGGCCTGGGAATTGGGGGATTATTTCAGACTCGCACAACTTGAAAGAGGGCAGGTGTATCTGGCGTCACCTGGGGTTTGCTTTGCACTAGGATCCTGGTGTGTTTTGACCCAGAGGTGGAGTAAGTTTGTGACATTGGCTTTCCAGTTCTGTTTGTTGGAAGTTTTATCATAGATTTTGTTTTTGTTTCTCATCACCTTCTCCTCACCCAGCCCACCCCTGTCTGTTTTGCAGGCATTCTGTTCCGATGTTAAGTCTGCAATTTCTCGCACCTGGGAAAAGCTGATCTCCAGGGATGGCTCTGAGCAACCTCCCTCCCTCTTTGTACCATTTGAACTTTGCAGATCTCTGTCCTCTGGAGCAGAGGCCCCAGACCGGATGCATTCTTGGCCAGTGACCTGCTGGAATCTGGCCTTTTGTATGTGGGGTGATCACTGTTTCTTTTGTGTATCAGGCCATATGCAAATTAGAGCTAGAGCTCTTAAGAGCAAGAGATGCAAACAAGAAACAAGGTGAGATGAAAGTTGTAGGTTGGATTTTCTCCCTTAAATCAGACAAACCTACAAGAAGTGTCCCAGAGTGCAGGCGCTTGGATTTATGACACAGTTTACAAAAAGGGAAAAGGCGCAGTTCCTATGTTCCTCTAGGGCTGATTTCACTTTAAGATTGTAAATATGAACACATCAATGAAAAGATTGAGTCTTATACTGAACCTCAGAGTCAAAGCATTCTATAATAGTCATACGCTTATTTGACAATGTGAATGTTACTTTCTTTGCATTACTATTATTATTATTGCTTAATACATTGTTTCAGCAATCGTCTGATTTCTTTTCTGAATGTCTTTATCTTCATTTATTCTTTATGAGGTTTTTGTTTCTAGTCCTTATCTTAACCATTGTTATTGTTTGTAAATTTTAAGCCTTTTTAACTCTGTGAAGGCAAAAAGTGGAAACCTCATAATCACATGTATATGTAAAAATAAAAAAAAGGACTGAGTCGTGGGAAATGTGTCATTTTCGTTATCCTAAATTTGAGTCAGTTTTAGACTCAAAAACATTTTGAGCAAATGTCAAAGTTAACTTTTAAAAATTGCGAACAATTTCTGAATCACAGTTTTATTCGAGATTAAATCAGAGTTTTTTCTCTGATATGTCTACATATTTATTATTTACCAAAGTGAAAACCAGCGCAGAATTGTCTGGACAGATGTGTCTCCTTTTCAGCAAGCATTTCTCTCCCAACTTGAGCCATTTTAATGTGTTTGGAATTCCTGCCTCCATTGGCTTACTTTTTAGATCACCTGTGATTCATTTGCAAATTTTGATAAAACACATTTTAGAAGAAAAATCCTTCCTCACTTATGACTTTTTCCACTTCTTTTTAAGTGTATATAATTTGACTAATGTTTGGAAGTGAAGCTGGCTAACATGTATTAAGTTTCCTTTTGGCTTTATGTAATATAAAGTTTTTAAAAATTTAAATATTGGTTTTTACCTTTATGTGTAAACGGTTTTCTTGGATGATCTAATTTGATATGAGATGTCTAAGCTGTATATTAGAATCCAACCATCACTCTGTCCATTTTTTTTTTTAACAAAGAGTTTAAATAAAGTCTGAACCAGGGAAAAGAAAAAAAATAAAGATGATATGGCTTCTCCTGAGAATGGTCAGGTCCACTCACACTCCCTGATCACCGGCAGTCCCTCAGGGTAAAAAAACTGTCTGCAGCCCGGCCTGGCAGTGCTGAGCTGGGTGTCCCACCCCCAGGGCTGGTCTTTTCATGGATACTGTGCAGTTTGCAGGTTTATGCCAGAGGAAACCCCTGCCCCATAAGGCTCCCAGCCACAGGGTCTGAGATTACCCTTCCTCCCCCACCCCCTGCCTCCTCCCAAGGGGCTCAGTGCTGGAGGGAGGAGGACGCACTCATGGCCCACAAAATAAATATATAAATAAATAAAATGACATGAAATTGTTTCACCTATAGAGGCAAGAAAATGCTCTCAGGGCTGGGGTCAGGTTTCTAGAAAACTAGATTGTTGGGGCAGGATGTGGAGACCTCCGGCAGCTCATCCTTCATCCCTGAAGTTTTCAGAGAAGAAATGCAGGACGCAGGTCAGTAAGATTGGGGAAGCTGGTTTTGACCAAAAGTGCCTTTCCCCTGCCTCAAATCACAATCATCACTGGGATATGTTAGGACAACTTCAGTGAGAAAAATGATGACACAGAATGACAGAGACGGGAGGCTTCAGAACCATTTCAGCACATGGAAGGCGGACTGCAGGGGAGGAATTGCCAATATGGTTTGACTGATTGCAAAATCTAGAACTAAAGGCTTGCAAAGGGGACTCTGTCCCATTTCTCCTTATAATGACAAAATGAAATGTAATAGAGAAAGCTAATGAACCAAAAGCTGATACTATTTCACATCTTCTGACCAAACCTCTAGACCAGTGGTTCTCAACCTTCCTAATGCCACCCTTTAATGCAGCTCCTGTAGGTAGTGACCCACAGGTTGAGAACAGCTACTCGTGACAGTCTCATATTATAATATCCAAAATGTCTTGATTAAAATTAAAAGACTTGTCATATCAAGAACAAGAAAAATTATAACTTGGATGACAAAAGACTATTCATAACACTGGGAGGATTTAGGTGATAAAATTGTAGGGCAGATTTTTTTTATTAAACCATAACAGTGTACATTAATACTATCATGGGGTACAGTGTGCTGTTTCTCTATACAATTTGAAGTACTTTCATCCAACTGGTTAGCATAGCCTTCATGTCTTTTTGTTAGTTATTGTATTAAGACATTTATATTCTACATTTAGATAGATTCACATGTACCCTTATAGGATGAACCATAGGCGTGATCCTGCCAATCACCCTCCCTCCTCCCACCCTCCCCTCTCCCCGCCCCTCCCTCTCCCCTCCCTTCCCTCTCCCCTCTGCCCATGTTCCTGGGCTAAAATTGGGTTATAGCTTTCCTATGAAAGCTATAAATTAGTTTCATAGTAGGGCTATGGAGTACATTGGATACTTTTTCTTCCATTCTTGGGATACTTTGCTAAGAATATTTTCCAGCTCCATCCATGTAAACATGAAGGAGGTAAAATCTTCATCTTTCTTAATGGCTACATAGTATTCCATGGTGTACATATACCACACTTATTGATCCATTCATGGGTCTATGGGCTCTTGTGCTTCTTCCATGACCTAGCAATTATGAATTGGGCTGCAATGAACATTCTGATGCAAATATCTTTATTGTAGTGTGATTTTTGGTCTTCTCGATATATACCTAATAGAGGAATTATAGGATCAAATGGCAGGTCTATTTTTAGTTCTTTAAGTGTTCTACAGATGTCTTTCCAAAAGGAATGTATTAGTTTGCAATCCCACCAGCAGTGTAGAAGAGTTCCTTTATTTAGCTTCCATGTTTTTGTATGAGTCTACAGATTACTGTTGTTACTGAGTCCACCTTTTATACCATGATGGTCTGAGAAGATGCAAGGAATAATTTCTATTCTTTTAAATTTGCCGAGTTTAGACTTGTGACCTAAAATGTGGTTGATTTAGGAGTATGTTCCATGGGATGATGAGAAAACTGTATTCACAAAACTGTGTATTCAGTTTTGATAGGATGAAATGTTCTGTAGATGTCCATTAAATCCAAATGCTGAATGGTTAAGTTTAAATCTAAAACTTCTTTGCCAGGCTTCTTATTGGAGGATCTATCCAACACTGTCAAAGGAGTACTAAAACTCTCCAACTATGATGGAACTAGGAGAAATCAAGTTGCTCATGTCTATTAGGGTATCTCTTATAAATTGAGGTGCATTCAGGTTGGGTGCATAAATATTGATAATTGAAATCTCATTGTATTGAGTATTACCCTTAACAAATATAAAGTGTCCATCTTTATCCTTGATTACTTTTGTTGGTTTAAAGGCTATTGTATCTGTGAATAAAATTGCAACCCCTGCTTTTTACTGCTTTCCATTTGCCTGCAACATAGATAACCATCCCTTCACACTGAGTCCATATTTGTCTTTTAGGGTAAGGTGGGATTCTTGAATGCCGCAGCTATCTGGCCTGAGTTTTTGTATCCAGTCAGCCAGCCTGTGCCTCTTTAGGGGGCAATTTAAGCCATTCATGTTGATTGAGAATATTGATAAACCTGGTATAATTTTGGGTATCAAGTTTTTCAAAAGTCCAGTGGACATCTTTAATCCTTTCTCCACTCTGGAAATTGCAATTTGATCAAAATTTTCTGTGTGAGTTTACTTATGTGGTGGAGGATTGCGCTGGTCTTTATGGAGGATAGGTCTGAGAATACCCTGGAGGGCCGGTTTAGTTGGTTTAGTTATAACAAATTTCTTCAATGTGTGAATGTCATTAAAGTATTTAATTTATCCATCAGAAATGAAACTCTGTTTAGCCAGATACAGGATTCTGGGTTGAAAGTTATTTTGTTTTATGAGGTTAAAAGTCGATGACCACCCTCTTCTAGGCTGAAAGGTTTCAGCAGAGAGATCTGCAGTCATTCTAATATTCTTCCCATTGTATGTTATGGTTTTCTTACGTCTAGCTGCTTTCAGAATTTTCTCTTTCAAATTAACTTTAGTGAAGTTAATTATGATGTGCCTGGGGGTTGTCTTGTTTGGGTTGAGTCCTGCTGGAGTTCTGAAACTGTCTGCTATCTGAATCTCAGAATCTCTTGGCATGTCTGGAAAGTTCTCTTTCATAATTTCTTGAAGTAGAGCCTCTGTGCTTTGTGAAGCGACTTTGTTGCCTTCAGGGATTCCTAGAAGATGAATATTAGTTTTCTTTGAATTATCCCAGAGCTCTCTGAAAGCTCCCATTTTTGCTTTCCATTTTTCTTCATTCTTGCGTGCTTGGTAACATTCAGAAGCTTTGTCTTCAATGTCAGAGTACCTTTCTTCTGCCTGCTCCATTGTGTTACCAAGGGATTGTACAATATTCTTCAGATCTCTATGAGCTGCAACCTCTTGCCTCAGTGTTTCAAAATCTTTGGGCATTTTGTCTTTGAAATCATTGAATTCTTGAGACATCTTTTGAATCATTTCTTGAGACATCTTTTGAATCATTTCTTGAAATTCTAATTCCCTCCTCTCTTCAATTCTGTTAATCTTATTTACTATCCAAATTCTTAACTCAATTTCTTACATCTCAGCCATCTGTTTACCGATGGGAATCTTCAATTGCATCTGCCTCATCCTTCCTTAGGGGAGTTGATCTACTCTGGTTATTTGAATTACCAGAGGTTGTCTGCTGATTCTGTCCCATGCTGAATTTACATCCTGTGGGGATCATATGAGAACCTTTTAGTCAGTGGCCTCCACAGGAGAAGATACCGACTTCCTCTGGTTGCCCAGAGAGGCAGAGCGTGTCTGTCCAGAAGAGCCTGAGGGGTGTGAGCCTTGTTGTTCCCACTGCTGTGGCTGCTGCTCTTCACCTCAGGGTACCACTGTTCTAGTATGGTTCCCTCTCAACTGACTGTCCTCTCATAGTTCTTGGGTGGCTGGTCGGAGATGCTGGGAGGGTACAGCTCTGGCAATTCTGGGCCCACCCAGTGTGGGTGCCTAGAGTGGGGAACACCTCTGCTGCCGCCCGCAGGATGCATGGTTCTATCAAGCTGTTTGGGGCACGCTCAGAACTGGGGACTCTTCTGCTGCTGCCTGCGGGTCTCACATGGCTCTAGCAAGCAGTTCTGGGCCTGCCCAGAATCGGGGGGACTCCTCCACTGGCCCCTACAGGGCACGCATGGCTCTAGCAAGCAGTTCTGGGCCTGCCCATTGTGAGAGCCTCGAGCAGGGAAATCCTCTGCTGCCACCCGCAGGATGCACGCAACTCCAGCAAACAGTTCTGGGTCTGCCTGGAGCATGCGACCCTTCACTTGGAGCCTGTCTGATCCTCACACGGGCTTCTCCTCCCATCCCTTCTACATCATGAACCATTGTCACCCCATTCCCTCCTGTCTCTGACTCGTGACTTCGCTTCTTGGTCCTCAGGTCTCTTTCCCTGTCATTCCACTCCCTTCTCTCCTGTCAGCTTATTACTAAACTGTGTGTAAAAGAAAAGCCACAGGCTTTCCTTCTGTGACAGTTTTCTCACACATATCTATTTTTCATGATTTTCTCTGATTTCAACTTCAGAAGAAACCCCAAGGGAGCTGATTCCCTTCTCTCATTACTGAAAAGATCTTCTCCTGGGAGCAATGCCTATGGCTCAAAGGAGTAGGGTGCCAGCTCCATATACTGAAGGTATTGAGTTCAAATCTGGCCCCGGGCAAAAACTGCAAAAAATAAATAAATAGATAGATCTTTTCCTTCTCCCTGGAAGTCCCCTCACTCCTCAGTGACCCTAGTGGGTCATCAGCCTGCTCCTTTATCCCCCAAACAGTCCCCACTCAGCTCTCTGTGTGTGATCTCCTGAGGGATCCAATGGGGAGAGAGAAACTGGCTTCAAGAGCAGCCTGGGAAGTGGGTTCACAGCTGAATTGTCCACGTTGTCAGGTAATGCACATTTACACAATGTGCAGTTTCTACAGGAGACCCCCCTTCCACTTAATGTGGGGTGAGTTGTGTATCCTTTTCCCACTAAGGAGGCTCAAATAAAAGACTAAAGTCTGACATGAGGCAGGAGTTGCCCTGAGGAGGAGCCCCACTCTACCTTTGGACAGGGAGTGGGCAGTGGTCAAGGTCCTGGTAGGCGCTGGAGCCTCTGTCAGGACCCCCTGGCATCTAGTCACAGACACACTGGAAAAGGACATGGGCAGCAGGGAGTGATGTGGACCCACACTGAGAGCTCTGTGGGGTTCATCTGGGAACCCAGACTCCTGGCCCTGGGCTCTGCTCAAGGCTCGCTAGAGCCACCTGCTGGGTCCTCCCTGGACCTCTGGGATCCTCAGACCAAGCCCAGCCTGGCCCCCATCTCCCAGAAAGGACACCCAGCAACTCGGGCTGCACACAGGCCCAGGAAGGGTTGGGCTGGTCAGGGAAAGAGCAGCACATTTGCATGCAGGGCCCCTCTCTCTCCTCTGGGGCTGGAGGGGGGATGAGAGACCTGCAGCGTGTCTGCCTTAGCACAGCTCTGGGGTATGTGCACCATGGCCTGCACCCCACTCCTCCTCCTCACCCTGTTCCTTCATTGCACAGATCAGGATGTTCCTCAGCACCCTAAATTCCTAATTTTCAAACCCATGCCATGACTGCCCTTGCCTTTTGTCCTTCCTCCAGGTCATAAGGGGTGTCTGTGCTTCCAGGGTCCCTTTCCCAGCCTGTGCTGACTCAGCCGCCCTCTGCATCTGCCTCCCTGGGATCCTCAGTCAAGCTTACCTACACCATGAGCAGTGGGTAGAGTGGCATTGCTGTTGCATGGCACCAGCAGCAGCCAGGGAAGGCCCCTCAGTACTTGATGTATGTTGCCAGTAATGGAAACCACAGCAAGGGGGATGGGATCTCTGATTGCTTCTCAGGGATGGGATCTCTGATTGCTGGCTCTGGGCTTCAGTGCTACTTAACCATCTCCAACCTCCAGTCTGAAGACGAGGCTGATTATTACTGTCAGACCTATCACAGCAGTGGTATTGCTCACAGTGACACAGGCAGATGAGGAAGTGGGACAAAGCCTCAGCTTGCTCTGGAGCTTTGTTAGAGACAATTCTCAAATTTATTAAAAAAAAAAAATGTTCCACATACACAAACTCTACTTGGCAGCATCTCTGGTTTAAATTATTTCTACACTCAATTTCTCTCTAAATGTTTATAAAATCTCAGAAAACAAAACCCAAAGCCCCCTGATGACACTGAAATGGTGTCTGTTTATTCTCACGTGTTAAACCAGTGCCTGGGGGGGCTGACTTGTTTTCTGGGAAGGTGGGAAA
This sequence comes from Otolemur garnettii, assembly GCF_000181295.1. Lineage (NCBI taxonomy): Eukaryota > Metazoa > Chordata > Mammalia > Primates > Galagidae > Otolemur > Otolemur garnettii. The sequence goes on along the minus strand of NW_003852842.1, from coordinate 50,294 downwards.
AGATCCTCTCCTGGCTCACATTTGGGTCAGTGCCCGGGACCCTCCCAGCAGGTGGACAGCCCTACAGTATGGACAGTGCCCTTCCAGTTGTCACAGCAGAGACCTCCTATTTCCTCCCAGTCATCTGTGTTCGAGGCTGCCTTAGGTTCCCTACATGCCAGGGACCAGGCAGGGGATGTGATTTGCTGTCTGAGGATTCAGGTCAGGGAGGAATTCCAGCCACAGAGCTGCCCTGGCTCCCTCATGGGTTCCTGCAGCTTTAGCCGTAAGATCATGGTAGAGGGTGGGTGTGGGGGCAGCTATGGGGCTGAGACAGCGACCTCCTTGTGGCAGGTGAGAAGGGGAGGGTCCACCTCTCTGAGACATGTTCAGCCTGCTTCAGGGGAGTTGGGGGACGTAGATTCCATGAATGTGACTTTCCTACAGCTGATCCCAGCTAGGGACATGAGACCCCCATGGGTGGGTTTCCCTGGGCCCTGAGTCATGACTTGTGTCCTCTCCTCTCTGCGTCACTGTTACTTTTCAATAGTCCAGGCTGTAATGCAGCATCTGTGATATATCAGGGACCAGGAACCACCCAACCTGAGCCTATGTCACCCTCCTATAGAGCTCACAATCTGTCCAGGGCCCAAGATTAGTTTCTACTATAAAGAGAGTGTCACAGACTTTGGGGCAACCATGAAGATTGGTGACCAAGGATTTCCAGAAACAAAGCCTAAGTTTGTGACAAGACAGGAGTCTTGGGTATTCAAAGGTTTAGCCTGGTTCTCCATTGTCACCAGGGCCTCCTTGACACCCCTCACCTCTAAGGACAGACAGGGTCAGGTTGACCATCACTGTTAGAGCTGATTACAACCCAACACCACCATGAACTCCCTTCCATGGGGGAGTGACACAGGGTTGTATCCCTCATGTTCCCTCTCAAATTTATCCCTCCCCTGTCCCCACCTTGTACCAACCTCTGCTCAGGTTGTGACTTCTGCTGTCACTGCTCCCAGAAAGCATGAGGCTCTTACCTTGGCTAATCCTCATGGGGGTCAATGAGAATCCCCCTTCCTTCACTGGCTTCCCAGTGCAAGTAGAACTTTTGCCTCCCAAGGCTATAAGAGCCCCCCACGTATGGTAAGGAATAGAATGCAGCTTAGTTGACATGACGGACCAAGAAACCCTCCACCAGCCCCCTAGATGTTGCCTGCACCTGGCCTGGGCTTTGTGAATCATTCCCTGACCTCTGAAGCCTTAGGGAATCTGGGTCCTCTTTATCCTCAGAGTGTGTCCCCAGGGGACTCCTAGGATCCAGGTGCACATGAGGAGATGGTGTAAGGAGATGGCTCTGGGACTCCTCACAATTACCTTCCCGAAGTTCACTCCCAGGAACCCGATTCTCTCCCCTCTCTGTTTCCTATGTTGAGACGATGCTGGAATGCACCTTAGTTCTTGGGGACTAAGGGACAAAAATCACAGCACACAGTGCTGTCACCTGGTCTAGCATCTGCCAATAGCCACCAGGGGAGCTGCTCTCTGCTCCCTGCTCCTTCCTGCACCATGATGGGTTCCTGGACCCTAGAACTTTCTGCACCACCCAGGTCTTTAATCCTCCACTGTGGATGGGAGACCAAAGGCTGGGAACTGTCTAGTAGATAGACAGTGTCTGTCTGGAATGATCAGAAAGCACTTCCAGCAGTCTTTGCCGACAGGATCTCCATCCCCACGTCTGCCCCTCAGGAACTGACTGTGACAGTGACGTCTGACCCTGAGGGATGTGTAGGCTTAGCACCTGCAAGGCCTGGCTCTCTCTTGGCCTAAGGGTTGTGCAGAAGGGAAGCACGAGGGAGGTTCAGGCATGGGTGGCCGAGGTCCAGCTGTGACGTCAGGGTCTGAGTTCTTTACAGTATGGGTCCTGCAGAGACAGTCTTGGGGGGCTGAGGCCCCAGGGTTATGCAGAAAAGCAAAATGAAGTGAGCAGGGGGAGGTCAGAGGACAGGTGTCGGGCAGATGTGGTAAGGGGGGTGCAGCATGAAGAAAAGACTTTTATGACCCTTATTGAGAGGACACATGGGGACTAGAGCTGTGACAAAGAGGAGACCTGGCATGTGCTAAGCTCTTGAGCTAAAGAAAAACTGGGCCTGTTCCTGGGGGTCATGGGCAAGATCACACAACAGCCATGGTCAGCGTCCTCTATGCAGGGCCATCTGTCCCAACTGCTGTCCCTCCCAGGGCCTCTGGAGTGTGCAGGTCACTCCCTCCCTATGGTCTCTGTCCCAGCACAAGCTCCTAGGGCAGGTCACACTCTGCCCTGAGTGGGGCAGCACAGCCCAGGCAGATTTGAAGAAGGGGTTGCCTGAGCTCAGGGGCAGGGCTGATTTAACAGACGCAGGCATCAGGGCTCCATTAGGGTCCTTAGAGAACAGAGCAGAGGTGCTCCCCACACATGGACTCCTCTCTTCCTCTTCTCCCTCTTTCTGCTCACTGAGGCTCAGGCCATGTGAGGACTCAGGGATGCCTGACAGCCCGTCACAGCCCAGGGCCTCTGTCTCAGGCACTGTCCCCACACTCAGTGTCTGAGATGGCAGGAGTGTTTACTCCATGTGCCCAGGGTGTGATTAGAGGATGCTCAGTCTAACCTTGAAATGGGCTAATGTACTCTCAGCGTACAGGGAGGAGAGAGAAGGGTCAGGAATGAGCCGACCCCAAGCTCTCACTTCCCTCCTCTTCCTCACAGTCACACTCAGTGTCTGCATCACCCTAGGAGATATGTCTGGGGTGCACAAAATTTTTTCATTCATAATCTTCTCTTTCTGCAATCTGTGCCAGTGAGGGGCTGAGGAGAGAGGAGGGCAGCAGAGAGATATGCTGGGCCCAAGGGCAGGTCCTGATCACATGGAGAGCAGGCTCTGCTCTGCCCAGGGAGGAGGAAGACGAGCAGTTCCTGGTGCCCTGGAGGGACGGGCCGCCCTGTCCCACTGTGCTTCCTCCTCTGCTGCCCCCAGGGGAGGCTCCTCAGGGCGGAAGAGCTCCCAGGACTGTCCTGTGAACCACACATTGACGGGGAAGGGGAGCTCAGGGGGAGGAGGCTGTGTGGACACCTGGGACTATGTGTGTGGGGCATGGACCCTGCCCAGCTGCGTCCTTGGTGGGAGGACACAGTGCACAGAGGGGCAGACAGGACACATGGGCAGGTCTGGATATGGGCAGCAGGGGGCGCTGTGCCCTTCTCTGAAGCCTGAACTTTGGTCCCATCTGGGAGCCCCACCAGGCCTGGTCTGAGCCCTCTGCCC
>NW_003852842.1:44666-46506 GCF_000181295.1 Otolemur garnettii | reverse complement strand
TTGCATGAAGGGTCCTTCCTGTTACTGGGCTTTCAGAGGGGCCAAAAGGAACTGAGGGACCAGCGCTGCTCCTCAGGATGCAGAGCTGTGTGAGGTCTCTAGCATGGATGGTCCCTCTCTTTCTCTGCCCTTCTCGCTTGTCCAGATATCAGGCTGGGGATGAAAGAACCAGGGACTCTGGACATGTCTCTATCCACTGACCCATCCCTCTTCCTCTGTGTCTGTCCTGAAGTTCAGGGTCCTGGGCCCAGTCTGTCAGTCTGTGCTGACTTGACCACCTGCAGCCCCTGAGCCGGGGTGGAGGTTGCCTCCACGTCCTCCTGGAAGCACCAGTGACACTGAGTGTGGCTTTTCCTATGAGACCAGCAGCTCCCAGGCTGTCCTGACTTGAAACACTGGGGTCAACAATCCCCTGTCCTGTGGGAACTGGTCATGCTCTGACAGCCATTCTGGAGTAATGTCAGTGGGGTTCAGTGACTATCCAAGCCGTCACTCCAATCCATATCAACAAGGCTGAGCAGGGCAGTGCAAGTGGGAGCTCCTAAAGCCCCAACCCTCCACCCTCCCCTTGACTGTGGCAGGGCCCTGTGTGGAGCTGGACTTCAACCCTATCTCCAGTGATGTGATGAATGAAGAGGAACATGGCCTGAGGGGCAGCCCTACAGGAGGCCCACCCTGACCCCTGACTGGGGGGACCTTGGAAGCCAGTGAGGGCTAAGCACTGAATCCCACCCAGTGATGAGAGGGAAAAGTGTTCAGTGAGTGACCCAGATGGGGATCAAGGCACAAGCCTGCTCTTAACCAAGCCTGGGTGCAGATATGATCATAACATACCAGGATCACATGACCAGACGCCTGAATTCTCAGGACAGCCTAAACTGTGACCACCCAAAGAAGAACAGGTGAGGGGACATGTCTGAACTGAATCCTGTGTGTGTTTGAGGCTTAGAGTGAAGAAAATGATGGATGATTTGTGAAGGACTCATCCAGAAAGCACGGAATCCAGTGTGCTGTAATCCCAGCCTGCCTCAGAGTGAGGGGCTGGACTCAATGTCCACTGACAATGGCCTCTGTTGGCCATGCACAAAGGGCAGGAGACTTTCCTTAAAATATTAACATCATTATATTTTGTTGCATTTTGGAGCAATACAAGTTCATTGCACAAAAATATTAAAAAGTAAGTTTTTAAGAAGTATTCTTCTTAAAACATGTGAACTTTATTTCAGAATTTGAGTGTATTTCCTTCATGTTTGTTTTCAAATTTCCAACTCCTCTAATCAAATCAAATCAATAAACATAGTTTTCTATTCACTTCTATATTCAGTCAAGATTCACATAAGTAATTTTCATTTTATTAAAAAGCATATTTTGCTGACCATTTTTTATTGTCTTATTCTAACTGATAATAATGTATTATGGGGTTGGTCTAATTCTATGTTTTCAAGTACCAATAAAGATGTGGTGATACTATCCTTACAGATGAGACTGGTTACTATTAACTCATTATTACTAACACACTTCTGGGTATTTCCGTGCATTTTGTGTTGTCAGGGGTGATTGTTGCCACACTGAATGGGAGGCAAATGGAGAAACCAGATATGAGTCTGCAGGGTCTCTGTGAGAAGGACAGACTGAGTCTCAAGGGACAATTCAGAAGCAAAATCAAGCATGTGAGCTTTAAAACAAGAATTCTCAACATTTAAATATCATATGACTCTTTAGCGAATCTTTTAAAACACAGCTTTTGACTCAGTGGGTCTTGAGTGGACCTGAAATTTTTAATTTAAGCAAACTTCTGACAGCCAAAATCCACATAGATGTTTCCATGTAAACACACCCA
>NW_003852842.1:42286-44490 GCF_000181295.1 Otolemur garnettii | reverse complement strand
AAATAGCAAACAAAACTTACTGTGACCTGAGCTCTTTCCAGTTTGGGCCCCATCTCCCCACTGGCTTCTTCTGCTGACTTTCCCAAAGTGCAGACCTTCCCCACCCTCCAGCCACCCTGGTCTGGACTCACAGGTCCCCTTCTCAGTTCCAGGGTCACTCCACTCTCTTTCCTCACTCTTCACTGTTGTGACCCCTTAATTACTTAACAATGTCTTTATAACAGAAAAGTTACTGGTGGTTTTCCAGAACTTTCCTCCAAAGTTGACACTCATGTCCCCTTTCATGATCATGAGCTTCTTTAAATCCTGAGTTTTTCAGAAGCCCCAAGTCCACAGAATCATGTCATCTCTACAGGTCAGACTTTGAACTTCTGCTTTCTGGATTTCTCTTCATTTCCAGGGAATCAGAAAGGATGTTGATTCAGCCTCCCAAACACTCCCCACTGGGCTGGCCTCTGTGGTCTCCTGAGTAGTCAAATAGAGGGAGGGAAGCCTGACTCCAAGTGCAGCTGGGAGGTGGGTCATGGCTGAACAGTCCCTGTTCTCCTCTAATGCCCATTTTATTTCACGCAGGGTTTGTAGATGAGATTCTCCCTCCCCTATGATTCCTTGTAACGTGAAGTAAATTGTGTGTCCTGTTCCCACTAAAAAGGCCCCATATAAAAATTGCCAACTAACAGGGGTAGGAGTCTTCCTCGAGGATGGAAGACTGTTATTGGGCAGGAAGTGGGCAGTGGTCAAAGTCCCAGTGGGGGAAGATGTGGGTGTCAGGACACCCTAGTGTCTGGTCTCAGACATGGTGGACCTAGAACCAGGCAGCAGGGGGCGCTGTGGAGAACCAGACACCTGACAGATCTTTGCACAGAAACCCTGAGGGCAAGAGCTGGGACTTCTAGGGTCCTCTGGGGAGCCTCAGGCCAAGCCCAGCCCAGGCCCCTGTCAGAAATGACACCCAGCCACTGGGGCTGCACTTGGGCCCACGGAGGGTTGGATGGGCAGGGCAAGAGCAGCACATTTGCATGTAGGGCCCCTCTCTCTCCTCTGGGGCTGGAGTAGGCATAAAAGACACCTGCAGTGTGTCTGCCTCAGTAGAGCTCTGGGGTGTCTGTACCACGGCCTGAACCCCACTCCTCCTCTTCATCATCCTCCTTCACTGCACTGGTCAGGATGGTCCTCAGCACCCTGAACCCCTAGCCTACTTCCCACACTGATACCAGGACTGTCCTTCCACCCTGTCCTTCCTCCGGGACATAATGGGTGTCTGTGTTTCCAGGGTCCCTCTCCCAGGCTGTGTTGACTCAGCAGCCCTCTTCGTCTGCCCTGGGAGCCTTGGTCAAGCTCACCTCCACCCTGAGCCCTGGGTATCCGTGCAACACCACTGGATGGCACCAGCAGCAGCCAAGGAAGACCCCTCAGTACTTAATGTATGTTAACAGTGATGGAACCAGCATCAATGGGGACGGGATTCCTGACTGCTTCTCAGGCTCCGGCTCTGGGGCTGACCACTACTTAACCATCTCCAACCTCCAGTCTGAGGATGAGGCTGATTATTACTGTCAGTCCTATGACAGCAGTGGTATTCTTCACAGTGACACAGGCAGATGAAGTGGGACAAAAACCTCAACCTGCTCTAGAGCTTTCTCTATGACAATTTTCAAATTTCTAAATATGCTTCATATGCACAAATATTTCTACTCTCAGTTTCTCTTCAAATGTTTCTGAAGTCTCAGGAAAACCCAAAGAAAAACCCAAAGTCCCCTGATGACACTGAAATGTTGCCCGTTTATCCACATGTGCTGAATCCAGTGCCCGTGGGGCTGGCCTTGTTCAGGAAACCTAGAAAATGAGCCTCTCCTGGCTCACGTGTTGGTCAGGACCCAGGGACCATCTCACTGGGTTAACAGTCCTGCAGCATGGACTGTGCCCTTCCAGTTGTCACAGCAGAGACCTCCTCATCCCTGCGAGTCACCTGTGCTCAGGGCGGCCTGAGGCTCCCTATGTCCCAGGGACCAGGCAGGGGATGTGAAATGCAGCTGAGGACAGGGGACACAGCTGGCCTGGCCCACTCATGGGTTCCTGCAGCTGTAGTTGTCACATCAGGATGGAGGGTGGGGGTGAGGACAGCTATGGGCCTGAGGCAGCAAACACCTTGTGGGAGGTGAGAGGGGAAGGGAAGGCTCCTCCTCTGCTGAGAAATGCTGAGC
>NW_003852842.1:40299-41481 GCF_000181295.1 Otolemur garnettii | reverse complement strand
GAATAGAAATGCAGTTAGGTGACATGACAGAACCAAGACCTTACTGTCCAGCCCCCTAGATGTTGCCTGCACCTGGCCTGGGCTTTGTGAATCATTCCCTGACCTCTGAAGCCTTAGGGAATCTGGCTCCTCTTTATCCTCAGAGTGTGTCCCCAAGGGACTCCTGGGTTCCAGATGCACATGAGTCCTCCCTGTAAGGAGAAGGCTCTGGGAGTCCTCACAGTCCCCTTCCTGATACTAATCCCCAGGACCCCTATTCTCTCCCCTCTCTGTTTCCTTAGTTGAGGTGATGCTGGACCTTGGTTCTTGGAGACTAGAGGGATAAAAAGCACAGTCCACACAGAGAACTATCACCTGGTCCAGAATCTGCCAAGAGCCACCAGGCTAACTGCTCTCTGCTCCCTACTCCTTCCTACACCATGATGGGCTCCTGGAACTTGGATTTTCTGCGGCATTCAGGTCTTTAATCTTGCACCATCCATGAGTGACCAAAGGCTGGGAGGAGGGAGGAGTAACAGTCGAATAGGCAGACAGTGTCTGTCTGGGATGATCAGAAGTACTTCCAGCAGTCTGTTCAGACAGAATCTCCATCTCCACGTCTGCCCCTCAGGAACTGACTGTGACAGTGAAGTCTGACCCTGAGGGACGTGTAGGGTCAGCATCTGCAAGGCCTGGCTCTGGCTTGGCCTAGGGCTGGGGCAGAAGGGAAACAAGAGGAAAGCTCAGCCATGGGCAGCCCAGGCCCAGCTGTGATGTCAGGGATTGGGCTCTCTGCAGTGTGGGTCCTGCAGAGACAGCCTTAGGGGGGCTGTGGTCCCAGAGTTATGTGGAAAAGCAAAGTGAAGTAAGCAGGGGGAGGTCAGAGGACAGGTTGTAGGCAGATGTGGTAATGGGTGTGCCACATGAAGAAGGGAGTGTTCTTTGTGACCTTAAGGGGGGAAAAGTGGGGAGTCTGGATCAGTGACAAGGAGAAAACCTGGGAGAATCTGAATGCTGAAGCTACAGGAGTCCTGGGTCTGTCCCTGAGGAGTCCTCAGAAAGATCACATGATGACCACAGTCAGCATCCTCCCTCCAGGGCTCCTGCATCCCACCCGCTGTCGCTCCCAGAGCCTCTGGAGTGTGCAGGTCACACCCTCCCTGTAGTCTCTGTCCCAGCACCAGCTCCCAGGGGCAGGTCACA
>NW_003852842.1:36064-37724 GCF_000181295.1 Otolemur garnettii | reverse complement strand
ATGGGATTCTGCCTCAGTTTCTCACAACTGTGCCTGCACAAAGTCTTTTCACTGCTCTCTCTCAAATGGCTTTTTTGGCCAGAGGCATATAGGTGTTTCGCCTATACAGATTCCCAGGTGACACCACCTGTGCCACCATGGAAGGCTGCTCCCCCATCCCTGCTGTTCTCTCTCCATTCATTAGTCAGGCATATCTAAGCAAATAATTTCAAAACTCCCTATTTGGCATAAGCGCTGAAAAATAATGGTTGTATTTTATTTGCAACATTAGAAGAATTTTATCAGTGAGTATACGAAGTGCATAAATATTTTATTATGTTCATATTGACATCTCTGGTTCTCCTTGAGAAGGTGTTGGGTGGTGTCAGCAGAGGGGGCTGTGCAGACCCCCACACTCTAGCCTGGTGACTGGGCACAGCCCATCACCATCCAAGCTCATGGAAGCTCTATGTTCATCTTCAGACTTGAGACTCTCCTTTTAGGGAAGGAAGGGCGTCCAACCTCTCTGACCCTGTTCCCTGCACCTCCGTCACCAGTTTCAGTGATATCCCAGGAATGTAATTCCTGAGCCCCCTACACTTCTGAGTCTTTTCCGCCCATGGGGGCCTCAGGTCCCTCCTGGGGCCCTTGCATTCTCTATGACAACCCAGGGCCACAGTGTCAGCAACACCAGATGGCTGCAGTACATTGTCATTCATCATGGACAATCGGGCCTCTCTCTCTGAGCGTGAAGAGAGTCTCCATCTCAACACCGTCCTTCCGTGTCAGTTGCTGTGGACCCTCCTCATCCCCACCAGGGTGGATGCAAAAGCAGCTGAAGGGGAGGGTCAAGGGGCCTGAAGATTCATCCATGGGAAACGAGGTCAGAGCAGGCAGAGCTGTGCTGGCCTCCCACACGGTGACACTGTAGCTGGACTGGCCTTTGTTCTGCCGTGCGGAGGCTGAAGAAAGTGCCCTCAGGGCCAGTGCTAAGAGACACCACCATTCATTAACATTATTAACTGAATGAGCAGGCAGCGAGTCCAACTAGTGAGGAGAATACAGCTATGGGACTAAGGGGTCAGTTAGGTGAGCTGGGTGTAGGGTAGCAAGGGGCCCCAGAGGGAGGGTCCCCCTTTGTGAGAAGGAGGCTGTCGGAAAGGCTGTGCACGTCAGCGCCTCCTCAGGCAGGATGCTGACACTGCTTTTCCCGCATGGTGCAATGCGGACCACAACCGGCAGCTTGTGGTGTGGGCTGATTCTGAAATACATGGTTGGGCCCCAGGGTGGACCCCTCACCTGCCTCCTTAGCTGGTGCGTTCTGCTCAGCGCTCCTTCTGGGGCCCAGAAGATCCAAATCTATGTCCCTTGGGGATGCCAACACTAGATGTTCAGCAGACCTACACCCTCCACAAACAAACCCCAAGGCAGAGGGGCTTGAATCATGGCTCAGCAAGACTCTGTGATTCTCAGAGGGATGGGAAGTCATTTGATTGAAAGCCTTCTGCTATCAGGATGAGAGGACAAATTAGACAGATTAGAGCATCTCTGTCTCAGCAAAGGGGCTCAGAAAGCAGAGCTCTGGGCTTCTCCTCTATGGCCTGTCCCTCTCCTCCTCATCCTTCTCACTCAGTACATATGTGACCAGATTCTGGGTTTGGAGGAGAGTCTTTAAAAAAAA
>NW_003852842.1:33398-35165 GCF_000181295.1 Otolemur garnettii | reverse complement strand
AGAGAGAGAGAGAGAATGGGTCTCCATGAGAGAAGTGGCTGAGCCTCCTCCTGGGAGACTGTGTGCAGTGACCCCACAGATGAGTCTCTTCTGCAGTGGGGACTGTTGTAGCCCACGAACACACTCAGTGCATGGGTGTCTGTCAGTTACTAGGGATGACTCAGGTCAGCTCTTCCTTCTACACATAAAATAGAACCTCTCTAAAGGCCAGAGTCCAACCAGGGGTCTGGGAAGGGGCCGTGTCAGGATCACATCCCATGAAGGGACCCCAGCCTACACAGATGGAGAGGAAGGACAGGAGAGACTCAGGGGTCCCCTGTCCACACTGTAGATTCCAGGAGTCTGTGCTGGGTGTCCCCACATGGCTTCAGGGGCATGCATTTGTCATGTGCACTCTACAAGAGGACACCGTACTATTCAGGTGAAACTTAGAGGAAGGTTCCTGACCCTCTTGCAGTGAGGGTCCTCCCTCCCCGCCCCACCCACTGTGGAATTCCTGAATCGCCACCTGCCCCTACTGAGAGGACCAGAGCAGCAGCAACTGCCAACCTGGTCAGCACAATGCAGGTCCCTTCCAGGAGCACCAGGGAGAGCAGCTGGGGTGAGGATGTATTGATGAGAAGTGGGGTATGGGGTGTCCAGGGAAAATGAGTAAGGACAGTCTCACACTGGGAGGCACAGTGTAGGTGACAGATGGAGGGCATGTGAGCCCACAGAAGGTTGTCAGAACTGAGGTTGGGCTGTGTTGTGCCTGGTCAGTCTCCCCACGGGTTATCTGTGCCTTCCCGGCAGCCTCACCCCCCCAGTCATTCATCCCATGCCATCCTGCAGGTTCTCAAGGGCTCTGTGCAGACCCCATGGTGGCTTCCCTTCTGCCAAGAACATTCCTCTCACCTCTGGCCCTCCCCACGCTGCCTTTACTACTTACTATGGGACCTCAAACCTCTGAGCTCCTGTCACTCAGGGCTGTTCACCAGCTCCTCCAAGCTCTGACACCCTTGTCATTCTCAGGCACGTGACACCTTCCCCTGGGGTTCTGGTGAGGACCCCAAGTTCCTTGGTCAGTTTCCACAGGCACAGCCCTATCCGAGACCACAGTCCCCATGTCCCTCTGCATGCCTGTCCTCCTCCTTTCTGCCTTTGCCTCTCCTCTCATAGCAACCGAAGTGTCACACTGTGTCCAGGACAGAGGCAGAGGCTGGCTCACCTCTGTGGAGCAGACACAGGGACTGGACACCCTCCTCCACAGAGAAGGGAGTCAATGTCATTTGCAATATCCTGTGTCCTCCCAAGGGCCTGCGTCCTTTCCTCCCTCACAGGGAGATGAGAGGTGGGGCAGACACACTGCACAGGGGCTGACAGTCTCTGATGCCCTTCCCTCCTGAGAATTCCGCCTGGCAGAACCTGTTTTCTCCCAACATAAACCACAGCCTTAGTCCTTCTACTGATCATCTTTCCTTTGTTTTTATGGTCACGGGTCATTTTAGACACTGACCACCCTGGCGAGTATCTTTCCTGCATTGGAAAATCGCACTCCTTATGAATCCCTGACTCTTCCTGGCAAAGATAAATGTCTAATTCTTTCCATTGACATGGAGATAAGTGACTGAAAACATTTCAGTAAAGGAGCACAGGCTGGCATGAAATACAATATAAATACCGGGGACGCTCTAGGAAGGCAACTGCACAGCTCAGGGGTAACATAAAGCAAACTTTAAAGAAATGGAGATGAGTGATCCTGGGTCCCCACCCCAGGTTTCCAAAGGT
>NW_003852842.1:31325-33360 GCF_000181295.1 Otolemur garnettii | reverse complement strand
GGAGATAATGTTGGGAAAGTCTCCTTTGGACGCCCTTCACCTTGAGCATCACATCACGGTCAGTGACAGAGAAATCAGGGTCAGAGGAGAGGGAGGGTGTGGAAGGCGGTGCTCAGGGTGGAGGAGAATGAGCAAAATCTTTGACTTTCTCAGAAGCCCAGAGCAGGATAAGGGACACCGTCTCCCAGAGAATCTTACCCGGCACGAACCAGAAGTGAGAGGGGACTCACCATCCTCATTATTAAGGAACCGCTGGTGTGAGTCACTCCTGGTCTGAGGGTGGCTTACTCTCCTAATCCCTATATTACTTTGTCTCTGTCATCGTGCAGGGGATAGAAGGTACTTAAATTCTTCTTTTTTTTTTTTTTCCTTTTGAGACACAGTCTCACTTAGTCACCCTACAGAGAGCTCCTCATTGTAGCTCACAGCAACCTCAATCCCTTGGGCTCAAGTGATCCTCTTGCCTCAGCCTCCAGAGTAGCTGGGACTACAGGGGCCCACCACAGTACCCAGCTAGTTTTTCTATTTTAGTAGAATTGGAGTCTCCCTCTTGCTCAGGCTGTTCTCAAACTCCTGAGCTGAGTAAATCCACCCTCCTCAGCCTCCCAGAGAGGATTAAAGGTGTGAGCCACGTGCCTGGCCCATAAATTCTTGAATACATAAAGAACAGTTTTCTCAAACTTAAAATGACTTTGTGATGTCTTTCCTTCCCCCACAGGCAGTGGGAGCTCCCATGGTTCCATCTTCATCCTCGAACTTCTCGTGCCCACAGTCCAGCCCTGTGCCACCACAGCCCACCACTAGTGACAGCAGAATTTTCCCTTTATGTTGCCATCTGCTCAGCCCTTGGCCCTGGGCTTTCCAAAGTAGAAAAGCAAACCCTTAGCACAGCTCCTCCAGTAGGTTCTGAGTAATAACCCCTAGGGCTGCAGCAGTGACACTCAACTTGTCTACATACAAACACTGCCAGTTTACGTGGGCCCATCTTTCTCTTATTCAGAGATCTAATCAACCACTAGCTGTGCAAATTCTCCATTCAAATCACTTTTGAATCTATGTGATTCATTAATTTTTCATTGTTTTACTCGCAGCACTTATTGGAGTGCTCTGATTTAACTGTCCCCTGGGTCACACCTACACCACCCTTCTCTGCCCCCTCAGATTGTTCTCCTCCACAGGATCTCTGAGGGGGGTGAAGTCTGGTCCCTGACCCCGCGGTCCTCTCTCTTTCTAGCTGAGTGCTGGGCCTCCTTTCAGTGTAGCGCCCCCAGGCTCCCCCCTGGAGAGGGCAGAGCCCTCACCTCTCTCTCCTTCAGCACAGCCCTCTGCTCCTCTAGTACTCAAACCTCCAGTGCCACAAGGTGAATCAAAATGTCTTCACCAGAGTGGTGGTCATTGGCCCATCTGGACAGCTTTGGATGTTGAAATGTGCAGTAAGCACGGGATGCTGAACAGAGACCTGGGGACAGTGGCTGGTACTGTGGGGAGTGCGGGGTGGGGCGGAGAGAACCCTGAGCACCTCCCTCTGCCCAGGGTCGCCGTGTTCCCGCGTCCACCAGATGGCGCTGTGGGCTCAGCTTCTGCTTTGGCTCACCAGCTTCTTGGCTGTCTTCCCTCCCCTATTGGCAGGTGTTCTGTGCTCTCTGGGGATGCAGCCCTCCCCTGGTGAGGGGTCTCCTCTTCTCAGGCTGAGCCAGTGTAGGGTGAAATGAGGGGCTTGTGCTGCCCCCAGAAAGGGAGACATTTGCATAGATTTCCCACCCTGAAAGTCAGGGAGACTAATAGGAATTTGTGGACTCAGTTCTGGCCTTGGGATCGGGGAGCATAGCCTGAGGCGTGCCCACCATGGCCTGGGCGCCGTTCATCCTGGCTCTGCTCACCCATGCACAGGTGGCTGCCTGCCTGCAGGGGACTCAGGGAGCACTCCTGGGTATCACCTGGGATGGTGACCCCTCCCTCCTTCCTGGAACAAGGTCCCATCCATTTTCACTGACCTCTGTGTCCCTCCTTCTTTGCAGGGTCTTTGGCAGACTTT
>NW_003852842.1:30592-31113 GCF_000181295.1 Otolemur garnettii | reverse complement strand
CTCCTCCAACTCTGCCTCCCTGATCATCTCTGCGCTGCAGGCTGAGGATGAGGCCGACTATTACTGTCAGTCTTATGATAGCAGTGACATTCACACAGTGCTCCAGACGAAGGGAGGAATGAGACAAAAACTCCCCAGAGCGTCCTCGTCCTGGGCCTGCCCTCAGCCTGTCCCCACCCCGGGGTGCAGCTCTTGTACCTCTTCTGTTTCAATACTTCAGTTGGGCGTGTCTGTTTTCTTTTCAGAATACCACTTCATCCTTCTCCATCTTGATGACCTGTCATCTAATATATTTATGATCAATCCAGAGGGTTGGCATAGTTTAAAACGGAGTTTGTGAACAAGGACACTATTAACATTGTGTGGTTGGGGCTGTGCTGTGCACTGCGACATCTTTAGTGGCATCTCTGGTCTCTGCCTGTTAGGCTCTGCACACACCTCCCTTCATTAATGAGAATGAAAGTGTGTCCAGACCCTGCACATAAATGTCCCCTGCCTGGAGGGCAAAGCCAGCCCTGATT
>NW_003852842.1:28228-30017 GCF_000181295.1 Otolemur garnettii | reverse complement strand
GGAGGGGTAACATCTAGACTGGAAAACAGGCAACTATTTTAAACATAAAATAAACACAAAATGTCTCCCTGAACAAAGCCCACGGTTTGCAAACACCTTACTGTTATAAACAAATGCACTGGGTGCAGATGAAGACTGTAAACCTTACTTTTGTGTAAAATTAAGTGTAAATGAGAACAATGAGCTTGCCCTCTGCCCACCATGTGGCCTCTGCGGTCTCTACTCACAGCCCTGCTATCTACTCACCATGTGGCTCCCGCAGTGTCCAGTCAAAGCCCCACTGGTGTCCCCAAGCTCCACCCTGAGCACCTGCACCTGGGGAGCTAAACAGCACAACCAAGGACACACCTCTGCAGTCCTCAGGGGACTCAGCAGGTCTGTGCCTTGGTGATGTCAGGGGCCATGGGGCCAGCAGGGGCGCTGTGGAGTTATCAGGGTGAGGGTGTCTGGCCCTGCCAGCTGGGAGCCCTCAGGAGCTTGGCGGGGAGCTGAGCATCAGTGACTCCCCTGAGCTGTGATGGGAAGTGGCTGTCAGGATCCCCTGGGACCTCTAGGCCATTAAGAGTGAGGCCGTCTTACCCACGAAGCCTGGTCCAAGAGAATCCTCATCTTCCTCTTCAAGGCAATGGAGAGTGATCCTGGAGTTGGAGGTGATAGAGGGGGTCAGGGTGTAGGGGCAGGTTTGAATGTAGGAAATTCTCCCCAAGGGGGACTTGTAGAGGCTGAAGAATTAGGAGAACCCACAGCCCCTTCAGGAGTCTAGGGATTCAGATCCTGTGAGCACCTTCTCAGGACTGGGCCTTGCCCTGTTTGTCCTCCCCACTCTCTGCACAGGTCAGGGCCACCTGGCCTGGGTGGGAGAGTCCATGAAGGCCTCAACTCGCCTCTGCTCCCTCCCCTATCACTGGGCACACTGTCCTCTCTGTCTCCCTACCCTCCTGTGTCTGTGGCCCAGGCAGGGTTGGCTCAGCCACCATCAGTGAGCAAGTCCCCAGGACAGACAGTCACAATCACCTGCACTGGAAACAGCAGGAGGTTGTCAACCAGGGCACAGCTTGGCACCAGCAGCCCCTGGGCCATGTCCTCAAACTCCAGACCCTCAGGGATACCTGACCCTCAGAGATCTCAAAGAGACTCCCTGGCTCAAGGTCAGGCAGTGTGGCTTCTCTGATCATCTCCGATCTGCCGCACAAAGACAAAGATGCTGATTGTCACTATTCAGCAGAGGACAGCAGCCTGATAACTGCACTGTGTGGGGTCCCATAGGGAGATGAGGTGTGAGCCTGTGAGCTTCCTCCAGCTCCTTCCCTGCTTTGAGGAGTGGCCTGAGGGACCTGTGAGAAGCTGTGGTCTGGGGTCCCGGTGGGCACTGTGGGGTGTACACAGGGCTTTTTATTTTATTTTTTTTCAGTTTTTAGCCGGGGCTGGATTTGAACCCACCACCTCCAGCATATGGGGCCAGCACCCTACTCCTTTGAGCCACAGGGGCTACCCTGGGCTCTTAATTAAGGTCTTTAAAACTTGGGACTACTAAAAAAAATCAATGGATGAGATTAAGAATCTTTAGAATTATGTCTAAAATGAAAAAAAATTATATGCAGCACAATTCCAAACCTTTCTAGGATCTGTTTGATGGTCATTACAAATATTGATAATAATAAAGATTAAGAACAGAGAGTCTAGTCCGCATATGTACTTAATGTTTGAACTGTTCCCATAAAGAACTAATGAAATAACACCTGGAATCACTCAGGGACTGTGCACGTACCTGACTTCTTCCTAATTGTCT
>NW_003852842.1:24758-28208 GCF_000181295.1 Otolemur garnettii | reverse complement strand
ATCCGTGTGGTGATTGTTGATGAGGACTGAGCACCATGGCCGTGTGGACTGACCCCTTCCTGTCACCTGTCACAGAAACAGCGATGTCCCAACACAGCTTCTTCCTTAAGCTTCCAGGACACCAGTCCTCTCACCTGTGACTCTGTAGCTCATCTCGTCCTGTCCTTCCCGTCCACGTACTCTGCTGTAGGAGGAGAAGCAGCGGTCACCATGTGGGGAGGTGCTGACTTAACTCCCCAGGGAGCGTTTGTGCTGGGGGAGGACTAGGGGCACAGAAGCTTCACCCTGAGGGGTGATAACTAATAAATTATATGTAGAGTTCATGGAAATGAATGAGGAGCAGGGATGAGGAAATAATGCCACAGGGACTGGTGACAGCATTTGGCAAAGACAGAAGAGAATACAATTCAGTTGTTTGTTGCAATAATCAAGAGACCCTGTGCTCAGCCAACGTGTAGACAGGAAGGGGGGAGCACCTGGAGATGAGCCTGGATGAGATAAAGGAATGATGGGCACAGATCATGAAGGGGGCTCATCCTGACAAGTGTGCATTTCACTTTTATAAGGGACTCTTCCGTGTGGAGAACTGAAGACTCTTCCGTGTGGAGAACTGAAGCCAACCCTGAGCTAGGACAATAGTCAGGTGACAGAAGCATCACTTCACGGGGAAATAACAGGCACAATGTAACGTGGACAGAAGAGAGAAGAAAGACAGGATCTGGGCCTTTCCAACTAACAGTTCTTGGCTGGCCTGTCACTGTCCTTGAGGTTCTGTGGAGCTGAACCACAGGCGTGTCACTCACTCAGAACAGATTCACAGTAGAAGAAATGGCCACAGATTTAACTGCCAAGGAGGCCCCAGCACTGAAGTCAGGGCTTAGCTGAGGTAAACGGCTTTCCTGTGGAGGAGGCACTGGCCAGTGAAGGGGTCCCTCTGCCTGAGGAAGGCAGCAGACTAGTGGTGGGGAGGCCAGTGCTCTCCCCAGGGTCCCCTGCTGGACATCCCAGACCTGAGAGAATCCACCCCTGGGTCAGCAGGGGGCACTGTGGGGCTGCCCGGCTGGAAACCAACCACCTGCTCCCTGCTGGGGGCCTGGTGCTCGCTGTCCCCTGGGACAGACTGGCTGCTTAATCTCAGCCCCAGCCCTGGGGAGGCTCAGGCCAGGCCCTGCCAGCCTCATTCAGAGAAGCCTCAGTGCCCAGGGGCTGGGAGGCCATGTGAGGGGAGGGCCATCTGATTTGCATGGAAGGCCCCTAGGTCCCCACAGTGGGGAAGTAGGTA
Source organism: Otolemur garnettii (assembly GCF_000181295.1). NCBI lineage: Eukaryota > Metazoa > Chordata > Mammalia > Primates > Galagidae > Otolemur > Otolemur garnettii. The sequence goes on along the minus strand of NW_003852842.1, from coordinate 26,926 downwards.
CAAGAGACAGGGGCAGCTCTGAGGCAGCTGTGGGTCTCTCGGAATCAGAGCCGGCAGGAATCTCCACCATGGCCTGGGCCCCTCTCCTGCTCACCCTCCTCACTCTCTGCCCAGGTGACGGGCCCTGGGAAGGAGAATTGCTTGAGGGGGTGGAGGGACACCAAGTTGATTTTTCCTTTTTACTTTGAGAGCATGGGGTGGGCAATGACCCCAGACTCACTTCTCTGTGTCTCCACCTCTTCTGTTCCAGGGTCCTGGGCACAGTCTAGACTGACACAGGAAGCCCCAGTGTCAGGGTCTGTGGGAGAGAAGGTCACCCTGTCCTGCACTGGAAACAGCAACAATGTTGGAAGTTATGCTGTGGGCTGGTACCAGCAGATTTCTCGTGGTGCCCCCAAAACTGTGATGCTTGGCACATCTCGGCCCTCAGGGATCCCTGATCGCTTCTCTGGCTCCAAGTCTGGAAACACGGCCTCCCTGACCATCTCAGGCCTTCAGGCCGAGGACGAGGCTGACTATTACTGTTCAGCATGGGACTACAGCCTGAGTGCTGACACAGCGTTCCTGACTCATGGGGAACTGAGACAAAAACCTGCCCCTGCTCCCCTGTGATCACCCTCACAATTGTCTGTGACAAACTTCAGCTAAGAGACTGACAATGACCAGCCCTGGAGTGTTCACATCCAGGGGTCTGATTCTCAGATCACAGACCTGTTTATAGGGTTAGCAATCTTTGAATATCAGTGACTTGCTGTCTTTCTTATTGTTTTTCTGAAAACACCTTTTAAAGGTGTAACTCATATCATAAATAGCATACATTTATAAGCTTCAGTTCCTTTAGTATGTACAGTGTTGTATAACCAATCACTATAATATAAATGCGAATATTTCCATTATTCTACAAAGGAACAATTATTATGCTAATAGCCAGTATTATTATAACTTTGAGCTGTAAATCCAATTTTTGATTTCTTTATAATTTGGGGAATAATGCATTAAAATGTTTATTGTTCCACTTGTTTGGACATGTGCTTCATAAAAATGTAATTTAGTGGTATCAGTACTTCATTCCTTTTTTTCGCCAAGTAACACTCCACAGTATGGATATTCTAAGGTGGTTTAACTATTTATCATTTGGGCATTTGGGTGCTAAGCCTTTTGATTTTATGAGCAATGCCACTGTAAATACTGGTGTGCATATGTGTTCATTTATCTTGGGTGTCTAGTAGAGGTGACATTTCAGAGTGATATAGTAACTCTTTTTAGGAAAATGTTTGCTTTCCAAAGAGGCTGTGCCAGTTTACATCTCCAGGACTAACGTGTGTGTTTCAATTTCTCCACCTTCTCAGCAACATTTGCTATTATCCGTCATTTTGTTTATAGCCACCCTCACCTCACGGGACTGCAGGAATCTCATTCTAGATCTGAGTGAATTTCCCAGGAGCTGATGGTGTCAGGAACCTTTTCATAATCTTGATTCTAATTGTGAATGAGCCGGTGAAGGTCTGAGGCTCTTCCTGAGTCACTGACTTCAAAACATGTTAGATTGAGATCTTGTTGAAATTACACGCTGAGCCTGCTCAGCTCCATGAGCATAAAATTCATGTTCAAGAACAGATCTCCTTCTAGAGACAATAGAATGGGCGGAACGAGGCCCATCCACCCAGGCCAGGCTCAGGAGACACAGCATCTTGTAGACTCCGCCTGTGCCAGTCACCACAGCCCCAGGGCTACACCAGGCTCCAGGTCTGTTCTAGAGCCTGTCACTCACTCAGCCACCACCACAGGGGACACACAGCAGGTCCAGAGAGTGTCCCCTGCAGCCTCTGCAGAGGATGTTCCACTAATGAATCAGGACTTGTGGGGACTTGCAGCAATGCACACAGGAAATCATCATTATTAACCACAAGCCCACAGTGTCTCTGCACAATCATGTGGCGAAGAGTACAAAACGATATTCCATGAAAAATTAAAATTCTGGGCGGCACCTGTGGCTCAGTGGGCAGGGCGCTGGCCCCGTATACTGAGGGTGGCAGGTTTGAACCCAGCCCCGGCCAAACTACAAACAAAAAAATAGCCGGGCATTGTGGCGGGCGCCTGTAGTTCCAGCTACTTGGAGGCTGAGGCAAGAGAATCACCTAAGCCCAGGAGTTTGAGGTTGCTGTGAG
>NW_003852842.1:21457-23656 GCF_000181295.1 Otolemur garnettii | reverse complement strand
ATTCCATGGTGTACATATACCACAATTTATTGATCCATTTATGGGTTGATGGGCACTTGGGCTTCTTCCATGACTTAGCGATTGTGAATTGGGCTGCAATGAACATTCTGGTACAGATATCTGTATTGTAGCATGATTTTTGGTCTTCTCGATGTATACCTAGCAGAGGAATTATAGGATCAAATGGCAGATCTATATTTAGATCTCTAAGTGTTCTCCATATGACTTTCCACCAGGGACGTATTAGTTTGCATTCCCCCCAGCAGTGTCTCTGTGACTCTTATTGGAAACAGGAGGAGCCAGGGAGCCTCCCTGGTATTTCCTGAGATTCAGGTGAGCTCCAGGGCTAAGGGTCCCTGACGTCCCCCTGGATCCAGGGAAGCCTTCGCCAGCACTGGGAACGAGGCTATAATGAAACAAGACTGTTTCTCACAGAGTTGCGGATGAGGTTTCTCTGCAAATGACAATATTTTGAGTTTGAAGCCTGTGAGAAGCAGGTGACAGTGAGGGACTAGACAGGGATTTATTCTGTGAGAGGAGGGGCACAGGTGAGAGACAAAAGGGCAAGGAGTTGGCAGAGGCGGGGGCTTCAGGCCAGAGACCCGACCTGTGAAAGGAGAGGGGATGGATGGGCAGGGCGGGACTCAGACCACCTGTGCTGCTCCCTGCAGCTTCTCCCGCAGGGAGGTCTCAGGGGCACCTGCCTCTGCTGCTTTGTCCACCCTCAGGACAGGGCTGTGTCTTCCTCCCCTGCCTGCTCCTTCACTGGAGCCCATGTGAACTCAAAGCAGAGATGTCTCAGGGCTTTGGAGCCTTTGGCACCCACAGGCCCTGCACCCACTGAGACACCCCTCTACTGAGCTGTCTGCTGGGGGCTGGGGGTCTGTGGAGGTCGTGACTCCTCGCAGCCCACTTTTCTGGGGTCACACTGAAGTCGTCTGGCCTGGGCATCCTCTGGAACCATCTCCATCCTTCTTCAGTGCTGGATCCTCCTGCTCCAGGGATCTGGGCCTTGTCCCTAAACGGTTCCAACCCTGGCATTTAACATGTGCCAGGCCTTCCTGAATATTTGTGTAAAGAATGAATGATTAATTCACCCCAGTTACGTCTGAGATGATTTTATTTTTTTGAGGCAGTCTCGCCATGTTGTCCTTGATAAAGTGCCGTGGCATCACAGCTCATAGCAACCTCAAGCCCTCAGGCTCAAGCGATCCTCTTGCCTCTTCCTCCCAAGTAGCTGTGACTACTGGTGCCCACCACCAGGTCCGGGTAATTTGAGATGATTATTTTAATACCCACATTATCTATAGGAAAGGAAATGAGTTGCTGTGGCCTTGATTGTTTCAGAATTGTGCCGACCTATTCCTTCACTGTCCCACCGTGGTCACAGTGTACAACCAACCCCACTGCAGCCCTCAGCCTGGCTCTCCCTCCAGGCCTTTCCTGTGTCAGCTGCAGCATCAACACCTCTCTGGACACTCCGGACCATCTCCTCCTCTTTGCCAGCCTGGGCTTTGGTCTACTGTCCCGTGTCCCACCACAGGGACACAGGCCACTCCACCCCTTTCCTGTTTGCTCTGCCATCATTTTCCTCCAGCTGCCCAGGAAGTTTCCTGCCTAGTCCGTGTCCCAAGTTCTCCTAGAGCTTCTGTCTTGGAACTGAGTGTATAATGGACAGGCACAGCCAAGGGTCAGCATCTCCCCCTCACATGAAGGAGGAACAGCCCCAGGGCCCTGGGCATCGTCCCTGCTGGACACCCAGGCTCCACACCCACCTCCACACTCTCTGCCCCCACACTGGTGTTTGCTGTGTCCTCTCTGAGCCTTGCTCTGGAAGGGGCTGAGCATCCCCCCACCCCATCTACCTCCCATCCATGAATGTCCCTTCCTCCTTGGTGACCTCCTGTTCACGCTCACCATCCCCAGCAAGTGTCCCCTGGCCTGAGACTTCTCCTGGAGGGATCCTCTCTGAGGTGCCCTGCAGCATTAGGTGCTCAGCTCCAGAGAGGGTCACACGCTGCCCTGGGCCAGCATTCCATGTGAGCCACCCCCACTGAACTCTCTCCCATTATTGCCCCAAATGCCTATAGAATCTGAAAATTAAAACCAAAACACAGCACCTCCTTGCCTTTTCCTTGTCTTGGCAATGGGGGCCCGTTTGCTGCCCCTGGAGAACGTATCTTGCTCTGTAAGCCTATA
>NW_003852842.1:15785-19766 GCF_000181295.1 Otolemur garnettii | reverse complement strand
CTGTCTCCTCACCCCAATAAAGGAATGTGTGACCTACAACTGGTTTGAAGAGAATCATCCAGAAGGCTCTTTAGAGGAAAGGACACCATCGTAATGTTTGGGCCCCTGACTATATTTTAAGAGTTAGAAGTGGACCCTGCATCCATAATCCCTGGACAGACAATCCAAAGACTCTTCTCACAAAATCCATCCCCTCCGATAGCTGCCATGGCCTGTCCCAGGACATGTGGCTGTGTCCCTGTCCCACATTGGTGCTGTAGAATGGGGGTGCAGTGGGGCATAATCCACAAGGGGAGAATCTTCAAACTTAAGCCTCTAAGGACTTTGTAGGACCCAGGGCATGGGCTTCCCCATCCTTCAATAACTATGGAATGTTCCACAGAACAGGACCCAGGAAAAGCCCAGAAAGGCGGAGAGGTGGATGTCAATGTGGATGAAGTGCCTCTGACTTTGCTCTGCACATGAAGCAGGGAAAGACATCTGAGGCAGCTCTGTCTTCACTTTGGGTGTCAAGGAGCAGGTTATGAGCTGGCCCATCCTGCCCTGGGTCCCCTCCTCCTCACTGACCAGGACCATGACCCAGGCCCAGGCTCCTGACTCCCTGCAGACTTTCCTCCCCAGCTCTGCCACCCCTGGGAACCAGCCCTGTGCTCACAGGTCTCTGCACCTCTCCTGCTGGTCCAGCTGCCTGTAGGGCCCATCCCCAGGACAGACGCTGACACCTGCTGCCCTGGGGACATGACAGCACTGGGCAGAATGGTCAGAATTTGTCATGGCAGCATGGGCAACTCCTCATCAGGACTCTAGACCCTTGGACACAAGCATATACTCGTCAAACCTCAGTTCATCATTTTGGCAGGTCACCCTGTCTCAACACCTCAACCACAGGAGTGACTGCACCAGACTCCATCCCTGTGTCAGGCTGTGTTCCAGCTATGACGTGCCCACCTCTGTGCCCATGCAGGGTCCTGCATGCTGTCCCTGCTCACTCAGCTAGCCCATCATCTGGAAATAACGGTCACCTCCTCCTGTCCTGTAACGAGCAGCGGAGTCAGGTGGCCAATGTGGCCTGGCTCCACCACCTCTCTGGAGAAGCCCTACACAGTGATGCCCAGTGCACAGAGCACCAGAGCCTGTCTCTTGCTTTAGGCCTGTCCACATGGATTCATGGAACACTGTCCATGGAGGAGGTGGATGATCACAGCTCTGATGTGGGTGGGGCCAGAGCTAACCCAGGGCCCAAGCCTCCAGTCTGATCCCCCATCCCAGAACACAGGCCCACTCTCAACTTCTGTGACCACACCAGACTCAGGGGACACTCCTCTATTTATTACTCATTCCAGGACCAAGGTTCCAAAGCCTTTCTCTGGATATGGAAATTTCTATCCAGCCAATCTTAACATTAAGCTATTAGGATAAAATATCTCAGCCTGGTCATGGCCACAGAGACAGGCAGAAGGCATGGAAAACGGGCTTGCTTATTCCAGATGTCTGGGCATGTGGCCTTCCTCTGTGTGTGTGTCCATGTGTGGGGACAGCAGCAAAAGTGTTACCACACAGCCTGCGGTGGGGTGGGGGGAGTGCTGAGTCCACAGTGGTTACATTGTCAGCAGTGAAAGTGGTCACCACACAGCCTGGTGGCGGGGGGAGTGCTGAGTCTTGTGAAGTCATAGAGGAGACTCATGCATATCTCAGCTCGTGGGTCTGCCTAAGGCTGCTCCTAAGGTCTGCGGGTTCCTATCACGTCCACAAATGGAGCAGGAACATTCCCCTGAACTGGATGATGAGGACACAGCACACAGACCAGTTAGGAGGAAGGTGCAGACTTTGAAATAAACTAAAGAACGTTAGACACTTGATCATGGCGAAGGAAAGTGAAGTACATTTGAGTGGAATTCGGTTTCACTTAGGACTTAGATAAATTGGAGATTAGGGGTTATAAATCACCAGTGGGTCCTTGTATAAAAACAAGATGCTGAATTCCAACCCACATGTGGCAGGGGCTAAAGAGAGAAGGTAAAAACCACTGGAAGCCGGGTGCAGGGAATGTCTTCAGTTCCTCAGTACTGACATGACAGAGCCCTGCCAGGGTCACAACCCAGGGAGAAGGAAACGCATTAGATACACAAGGTTATGTTGATGTCAGAAACACCACCATTACCCACATAAGAATAGTTTTAATTGTTTTCATCATTCATACATATGGGCGTGTGTAACACCCAGCAATACCAATTATCACAAAGGACAGGCATTTCATAATCGGTTGTCATGTTCTGTGCTTAGAAATTGTCAAAGCATTAACTTTATGTGAGTACTAAGAGGACAAGGCTGGATGTGGCCATAGCTTGGACTATTGCTGACAAGGTAGGATGTAAAAGTAAATAGCTGATGAATTTTCAAAGATGCAGGGGAAATACTCGATTCATGAAAAGTGGGAAAGGAAAATTGAAGCCACAGAGCCCAGACAGAATTAAGAGAAAGGTAGACACAAACACAGCGTCAGTGCTGACACCAAATGTAAATTCACAGAAGAACTAGATACAAAGAGACTCCCTTAAAATGCAGGTGCATACACGTATGTGTTCCTGTCCTTTCTTTTCCAAAAGGGAGTTTTAAGACGGAGTGTTTTTAATTGTTTTATGATGTTCACATTAAATAATTCAAACAGCACATTTTAAAAAGATTTCTGATTATGAAACTCATGATATCCCATTTTGCTGTATCTGAAATTGGAAGGAATTTCTTAAAGATGATATGGATGCACAGCCGGCCGGCTGCAGGGAAATACACACACACACACACACACACACAGAGGCACGCACGTACCTACACTCACCTGAGCCGGTGCAGAGGGCCCCAGCCGCTTCCAGAGCCGCGGTGCGGTGGCCCGGGCCTAGGAGGGGCCCACTGCTCTGGGGCACCGGGAGCTGCCCCTGCCCGGATCTGCAAATCAAGGTGACTGCGCGTTTTGCTTTAATCTCCTCTGCAGCACCTTGGCCCCTGCCCGGCTCCGCTCTGGCCGGAGAACCGAGGATAGCGGGGTCCCGGCCAGGCGCGCTCCCAAGGCAGAGCGTCGGGAGAGGCGCCGCGGCGCCAGCGCAGGAAACTTAGGCGATGGCCTGGCGCGCGGCGGGAGCCTGCGCTGCCCTCCACGCTCGCTCGCTAGCTCCCTGATCCCTAGTCGGCCGGAGCGCCTGGAGGGTCTTGGAGCCAGCCGAGCCAGCAGGGCCCGAGGGATGGCCAGACACAGAGCCTCGCTGAGCAGGGACAATTTCCTCTGAGACCGGGGGACCCCAGGTATGTTGAAGCCTCATCCAACCTCCTACCTCGTCCGCCACCCCGGTTCAACAACGGGGAGGTGTCAAGAGGCAAGTGTTGGGGTCACAGCTTCACCCCTGTTTGCCAACCCCAGCTGACTGGGGGTTCCCGGAGTGAGAAGACCGGTCGGTGCAGTCCTATTTGTGTTTATATCCATTGCTGTGCTGTGAGGAACCGCGGAGCGCCAGGAAACTCCTGCGCCTCCCTGGCCTCTTCCTCCAGGGCCACCTCCTTTCCTCTCCCACCCCCACCTGCTTCTGTCAAATGAGAAAGTCACCCAGGAGAACCCAAACACTCCAGCAGCCGAGAGACCCCTTTGGCACTTGGCAGTACTTGGCAGCCGGCTTCTGACTCAACTCTGTGGAGCTTCCGCGACGCAACTTTCAGGGCTACTGTGCATTTAATAAACAAAGGACAGCGGAGGGGAGAGCTCTGTTGAGTAGCCGCTGTCTGCGGGCACTTCCAGAGCAAACCCAAGGGGAGAAGAAAAAACAAAGGAAAGTTAAGGGCAAACCGCCACTGCGAAGTGGGGGCACTGCCAAGAAGTTACAGTGTCCTGAGAGGATTTTCACGAGTTCTCGGCCGGACAGTCCAGGGTGGCCTGGGGCGCACCTGGCCCTGGACTGGTCCCCTAAACCTCCTCCTGGGCGGGAGCGACTCTGG
>NW_003852842.1:11287-12849 GCF_000181295.1 Otolemur garnettii | reverse complement strand
TAAAGCCTAAACCAGGGAAAACAAACAAAAAAAATAAAGATGATATGGCTTCTCCTGAGAATGGTCAGCTCCACTCACACTCCCCTGATCGCTGGCAGTCCCTCAGAGCAAAAAAAAATCTGTCTGCAGCCCAGCCTGGAAGTGCCAAGCTAGGTGTCACACCCCCAGGGCTGGTCTTTTCATGGCTACTGTGCAGTTTGCCAGAGGAAACCTCTGCCCCATAAGGCTCCCAGACACAGGCTCTGAGATTGCCCCCCCTCCTCCAAAGGGGCTCAGTGCAGAAGGGAGGAGGACCCATTCATGGCCCACTAAATAATAAATAAATAAATAGACATGAAATTGTTTCAGCTGAGGAGGCAAGAAAATGCTCACAGGGCTGGGGTCAGGTTTGGGGAAAACTAGATTGTTGGGGCAGGATGTGGAGACCTCAGGCAGCTCATCCTTCAGCCCTGACGTTTTCATAGAAGAAATGCAGGACACAGGTCAGTAAGATTGGGGAAGCTGGTTTTGTAAAGGACGTCACTTCAGACCAAAAGTGCATTTGCCCTGCTTCAAGTCACAAGGATCACTGGGACATGTTAGGACAACTGCAGTGAGAAAGATGATGGCACAGAATCAGAGAGATGTGAGGCTTCAGAACCATTTCAGCACACGGAAGGCGGACTTCACAGGAGGAATCACCAATATGGTTTGACTGATTGCAAAATCTAGAACTAAATGGTTACAAAGGGGACCCTGTCCCATTTCTCCTTATAATGACAAAATGAAATTTAACAGAGAAAGCTAATGAACCAAAAGCTGATACTATTTCCTATCTTCTGACCAACCCTCTAGACAGTCTCACATTATATCCAATAAGTCTTGATTAAAATTTTTAAAAAAACATGTCATATCAAGAACAAGAAAAATTATAACTTGGATGACAAAAGACTATTCATCACACTAGAGGATGTAGGCGATAAAATTGTTGGGCGGATAGAATCCTTGATGAGCTTGATGAGCTGGTTCAGTTAATCTCGAAACACATATGATAGGAGAAAGTATCTGAAAACAAATCATAAAAACATATTAAATAAAAATTAGCAGACAATTTTGTAAAGAAAGAATAAAAGTCTCTCTAGAAACTCAAGAACAAGTAACTATGAAACTAAAACAGACATTAGAGAAGTTACTTTCCTCAGAGTAGAATAGAAAATACGAGTAGTAGTTACCTCAGCCCAGCAGGGGGAGCTGTGGGTCTTCTCAGGGCTGAACCAGGCCTGAAACAACCTCAAATGTTCCAATTTAATGGTCCCTGGGCCTGAGCTTATGCGCCTGCTTTAGAGGGGACAGCAGGTGCTTCCTCCCAAGGGGCAAACTCAGAGCTCACAGCAGCCCAGCCTGCCTGACAGTGTTACTCCTCCCTGGGCCAATGACGCAGACTCAGATGGTGCTGGTTGTGTTGTGAAGGGCTCATATTTGTATAATGCACAACCCAGCGCACACCCTCCTCCCACGGGGGGGAGGAAGAGGAGACTAAAGAACCATCCAGAGTCCAGCAGAAACTGTGGGTTCTTAGAGTG
>NW_003852842.1:2817-11246 GCF_000181295.1 Otolemur garnettii | reverse complement strand
AGAGTGTTTGGAAAGCCCACACGGTGGCCTGGATGCCCATCCTTCTCCTCTCCCTCCTCACTCTCTGCCCAGCTACATAAAGATTTCAGAGATGCCTTTGAAGGGGCCCCTCTGTGTTCTTTCCTCAGTCCTCTCATGTGTCTGATTTGGTTGCAGGATTCTGGGTTGAGGTGACTGTGGTGACTCAGGAGACCTTGTACTCTGTCTGCTGGCATGACAGACACTCTCACGTGAGACTCTAGCGTCGGAGCAGCCACCAGTGGTCACCATCCTTACTGCCTGAACCACAGTTTGCCCAAGGCCCCAGGACACTGCTTGATGATGAACAACAAACACTCTTGGACACCTGCCTGGTTCTCAGGTTCCCTGCTCAGGCACAAAGCTGCCCTGACTCTCTGGGGGACCCAGCCCGAGGTCCAGGCTGAGGACTACAGCAGTCTACTCTGTGAGGTGCTCAGCACCGAGAGATGCCCAGAGTGGGGACAAGACCTAAACCTGCCTTTGACACAGGTGATGGTGTGATGTCAGGATCACACAGCCAGACGCCTGAGCTCTCAGGGAAGACTTCTATTGACCCTCTTTACAGAGAAAGGTGAATGTCGGACCAGGGATTCTCAGACATTCATAGGGAAATGGATCATCTGGGAACCTGGAAACCATTTAGATTCTGACTCACTGACTCTGAAGTGGAGGCTGGGAGTCTGCATTTATAAAAAGTCCCTTTCCCCAAATGTCCACATGTGAACTTTAATGTCACCAGGTAAATAAGAATGATGGATCAGCTGGTGTCCTCCTGACTCAGTGTGCCTAGTGCTCTAATACTGTCCTGAGAACACACAAGGACATGAAGAGGACACCATGTGACGATGAGGGCAGAGAAAAGAGTTATGTGGCTGCAAACCAAGGGACACCGAAGCTTGTCAGCAAAACACCCACAGCCAATAAGAGGGAGGCAGGATCCCCTCAGGCCAGAGCACACAGGGCCCCATCTCTGGACTCTGCAGGACTGGCCTCCAGAAATGCACATTTCTGTTGTTCTAAGCTGCCCAGTGTGTGCTGCCTTGTGACTTGTCCCAAAACACAAATGTACCAAACAGCCAACATAATCGGGCGTCTGAATTTGATTGCATTTATTTCATCTTGGCCCTCACTTCCTCCACAAGTATGAGGGCCCCTAATTCTACACTTTATGTTGGCAATTGTCATTTAGTGTTAATATGATGAATCTTGTGCTTAGAATACATAAATATATAAGCACTGCTTAATATTATGAATATGATAAGTACCAACGGGAAAATGCAAGTTTTAAATTATTCCCCTTGTTCATCAGTATCAAGATGTGAAGATGAAAATATCATGTTGTTATCACAACCCTTCAGGTCATCTCTGGGGATGGGCAAGCTCAGGGGGAACAGCTGCCACACTTGATGGGAAGCCTCAAGGGCATTATGCTCAGCCTGCCATTTCAAAATTGAGATGCAGGGCGGTACTTTTCTGGACACACTGGGAAGAGGGAGAGCAGACGAGGGATGAGCAGCAGTCCATCACCAAACCCACCAGCACCTCCCTGCCTCTGTCAGACCGAAGCTTCTCAGACAATCCTGGGCACAGGGATCATCTGGGATCCTGTCACATGTGGACTCTGACTCAGTTCTTCTGGAGTGGAGCCTGGGACTCTGCATTTATAAAAGGTGATTTTCCCCAAACCTCCACACATATGCCTCAATGTCACCAAATATATAAGAATGATGGAAAACACGAAGGAAACCCACTATCAAATGAAAACAGAAAAGAAACCTCTCCAAAGAGAATGAAAGAATCATGATTAAGGAAGGATTCCGAGTCCATGCAGGAAGAAGACCAGAGAAGATAGTGAGGAGCTGGGAGAGGCCCCAGTTTCTATAGGAAAAAAGACTAGAATGAAAGCAAAGACACCCAAACCCCACCTCTGGCTCCCGCCGAATCGCCCCACTGGTTTTCCCTCCACCCCGTCCACAGTGAAGTCTCTTCCCACCTCTCCCGCTTCCTCTCTCTGACTCACTACTCTCCATCTCAGTCTGTGGGTCTCTCTCCCTTTCATTCAACATCCCTCCTCTCCTTTGACCTCTTCAACTAACTGCTAAAATATTTGCTTAAGAAAAGATATGGACTTGTAAGAAATTTTCACTCACATCCTCTGTTTTTTCTTGTACTTCTCTGATCTCCCACTTCAGAAGCCCCCAGTGAACTGATTCCCGTCTCTCATCACTATGTGGACCTTCCTCCTCCGTGGGTCTCTCTAACTCCCCAGTGACCCCAGTGGGTTCCCAGCCTGCTCCTTTATCCCCCAGAAACTCCCCACTCTGCTTCCTGTGTGTGACCTCCTGAAGGATCCAGTGGGGAGAGAGAAACCTAGTTTCAAGAGCATCCTGGGAATGGGATCATGGCTGACCGGTCCTGTTCTCAGCTAATGTGCATCTTAGTTCATGTATAGTTAGTACAGGAGACACCCCTTTCCCTTACTGTGGGGTCAGCTTTGTGTCCTGTTCCCACTAAAGAGGCAGAAATAGAAAACTAAGGACTGAGATGAGGAAGGAGCTGCCCTAAGGAGAGGCCTCGCTCTGCCCTTGGGCAGGGAGTAGTCCGTGGTCAAGGCCCTGGTGGGAGCTGGAGCCTCTGTCAGGACCTCCTGGAATCTGGTCACGAACACCCTGGATCTGGGCCTGGCAACAGGGGCTGTGTGAGCCTGTCACTGAGGGCTCTGTGGGGCTCAGCTGGAGACCCACACTCCCAACACTGAGCTCACTGCACTCAGCAACTGTTTTAGCTCAGGGGTCCTCAAACTTTTTAAACAGAGGGCCAGTTCACTGGCCCTCAGACCGTTGGAGGGCCAGACTGCAGGCCCCGGGATGAGTCTGCTGCTAAGCAGGATAGGCAGTGGTGGCAAAAACATCCGGTGGGCCAGATAAATGTCCTAGGTGGGCTGCATGTGGCCTGTGGGCCTTAGTTTGAGGACGCCTGGCTTAGGGTCTCTAGGAAGCCTCATGCCAGGCCCAGCCCAGATTCCCCTCCCAGAAATGACACCCAGCCACTGGGGGTCACACAGGCCCAGGGAGGGTTGGCCTGGCAGGGGAAGAGCGGCACATTTGCATGCAGGGCCCCTCTCTCTCCTCTGGGGCTGGAGGGGGCATAAGAGAGACCAGCAGCGTGTCTGCCTCAGCAGAGCTCTGGGGTGTCTTCACCATGGCCTGGACCCCACTCCTCCTCTTCAGCCTCCTCCTTCACTGCACAGGTCAGGATGGTCCTCAGCACCCCTGAACCCCCAGCCCACTTCCCCTACCCACGCCAGGTCTGCCCTTCCCTCCTGTCCTTCTTCCAGGTCATAATGGGTGTCTGGGTTTCCTGGGTCCCTCTCCCAGCCTGTACCGACTCAGCCGCCCTCTGCATCTGCCTCCCTGGGAGCCTCGGTCAAGCTCACCTGCACCCTGAGCAGTGGGTACAGCAGCTATGGTGTTGGATGGCACCAGCAGCAGCCAGGGAAGGGCCCTCGGTACTTGATGTGGCTTTACAGCGATGGAAACAGCAACAAGGGGAACGGGATCCCTGACCGCTTCTCGGGCTCCAGCTCTGGCCTTCGGCGCTACTTAACCATCTCCAACCTCCAGTCTGAGGACGAGGCTGATTATTATTGTCAGAGTGAGGAGAATGCTGCTTCTCACAGTGACACGTACTTATGGGGAAATAGGACAAAAACTTCAGTCTGCTCATGGATGTGTTCAAGGACAATCCTCATGTTTTGAAATATATAACACATGGGAAAAATCTACTTGGAATGACCTCTGCTTTCAAATCTACTCTGAATTTTGTACTTTTTAAGTCTCAGGAAAACTAAAAACACAAACCAAAAGCTCACGATGGCACTCAAATGTTGCCTGAATGTCCAAATGTGCTAATACCAGTGCCTGTGGGGCTGGCTGTTTCTTTCTGAAGGGTGGAAAATGAGCATCTCCTGGCTCATATTATGCTCAGTCCCCAGGGGACCAGCCCAGCAGGTGGACAGTCCTACAGCATGGACTGCGCTGGTCCCAGTGCTACAGCAGGGGCCTCCTTCCCTCCCAGTCATCAGTATTCAGAGCTTCCCAGGCTTCCTGCACCCCAGGGACCAGGCAGTGGGGTATGAGGGAGGCTGCCTCACTCATGGGTTCCTGCAGCCTCAGCCGTCACATCAGGATAGAGGGTGGGTATGGGGGCAGCTATGGGGCTGAGGCAGCAACCTCCCTGTGGGAGGTGATGGGGGAAAGGGAGGCTCCATCTCTCTGAGATATGCTGAGCCTGCTCCGGGGAGGTTGGGGGATGCAGGTCCCATGAATGTGACTTTCTTACAGCTGATCCCAGCTAGGGACATGAGAACCCACCCCATGGGTGGGTTTCCCTGAACCCTGAGGCATGACTTGTGTCCTCTCCTCTCTGTGTCACTGGTACTTTTCAACAGTCCAGGCTGTGATGCAGCATCTGTGGGGTATCAGGGACCAGAAACCACCCAACCTGAGCCTATGTCACCCTCCCTCTGGGGCTCACGCTGTGCCCAGGGCCCAGGATCAGTTTCTAGTGTACAGATAGTATCACAGACTTTGGGGTAACCATGGAGATTAATGACCAACGGTTCCCAGAAAGAAAGTCTTAGTTTGTGACTAGATAGGAGTTTGGATATTCAAAGGTTTAGCCTGGTTCTCCTTTGTCCCCATAGCCTCCTTGACACCACTCACCTCTAGGGACAGGGTCAGGCTGACCATCACTGTTAGAGCTGATTACAACCCAATGACACCATGAACTCCCATCCCTGGGAGAGTGACACAGGGATCTATCCCTCAGGTTCTCCCTCAAATCCATCCCTCCCCTGTCCCTACCTTATTCCAACATCTGCTCAGGCTGTGGCTTCTGCTGTCACTGCTCCCAGAAAGCCTGAAGCTCTTACCTTGGCTCATCCTCCTGGGGTCAATGAGAACCCCACCTTCCCTCACTGGCTTCCCTGTGCAAGTAGATCCTTTGTCTCCAGAGGCTATAAGAGCCCTCCACATGTGGGAGGGGTATAGTGAGGAAGAGAAATGCAGCTGAGGTGACATGACACACCCAGGGTCCCTCCACCCAGCCCCCTAGATGTTACCTTCACCTGGCCTGGGCTTTGTGAATCATTCCCTGACCTCTGAAGCCTTAGGGAACCTGGGTCTTCTTTATCCCCAGACTGTGTCCCCAGGAGATTACTGGTGCACATGAGCCCTCCCTATGAGGAGATGGCTCTGGAACTCCTCATGCTTACCTTCCTGATGTTATCCCTATTCTCTCCCCTCTCTGTTTCCTTAGTTGAGACAATGCTGGAATACACTTTGGTTACTGGGAGCTAGAGGGGTAAAAAGTGCAGGCCACACAGAGAACTGTCACCTGGTCCAGCATCTGCCAAGAGCCAGCAGGGGAGCTTCTCTCTGCTCCTTGCTCCTTCCTGCACCATGATGGGCTCCTGGACCTTGGAATTTTCTGCACCATCCATGTCTTTAATGGACATGGGTCACCTGTGTCCCCCCACTGTTGATGGGTGACCAAAAGCTAGGAACTGTCCTGTCTAGTAGGCAGACAGTGTCTGTCTGGGATGATCAGAAAGCACTTCCAGCAGTCCGTTCAGACAGAATCTCCATCTCTATGTCTGCTCCTCAGGAACTGACAGTGACAGTGAAGTCTGACCCTGAGGGACGTGTAGGCTCAGAATCTGCAAGCCTGGCCCTGGCTTGGCCTAGGGCCGGTGCAGAAAGGAAACAAAAAAGAGGCTAAGCAGGCCAGGCCCAGCTGTCCTGTCAGGGGCTGAGCTCTCTTCGGTGTGGGTCCTGCAAAGACAGTCTCAGGGTGGGGAGGCCCAGGGTCATGTGGAAAAGAAAACCAAAGTGAGCCTGGGGAGTCAAAGGAAGGGTGTGGGGCAGATGTGGTAACGGGAATAAAGCATGAAAAAAAGATTGTCTTTTGTGACACTTAGTGAGAGGACACATGGGGACTAGAGCTGTGACAAAGAGGAGACCTGGCAGGTCCTGAGCTCTTGAAGACGACCAGTGCCTGCAGATTTGAATACCAGGCACAGGGAGAAGCCGAGGGTCCCTCCATTCACCTTTCCTGCAGCCCAACAGTCCCAACAACAAATGGTCCACCCCGCTTCCTGCTAAATTAAAACAGTGAGTCAGTGAATACAGAGGAAACTTCTGTCTAAATTGTAGACAAAGTATTTGAAAGCTAAGATATAATCCTGGTGTGAAATGTATCAAACACATATTCAGGAGACTACAAACATAGAAAGACAAAGATCCCTTAGAAAATAAAAAAAAAAAAAACCCAACTACTTTTTGTTAGTGAATATTAAGCCTACTACATCTGTTGCTTTTTCACAAATACTGAACCATATCTAAGCCTTATCAAAATTCTAAAAGAATCACATGACCTGGAGGTTTTTATGGAATATTTGCTGCAGTCTCATTTTATAAAAGGGCTGCTAGGATTATTTCCTAGGAAATCCCCTCCCTGCCCTATTCCGTGGACAGCCCCTACACATGCTCAAAACCATCTCAACTATGACAGCATCTGTGATGCTCGGCCTGGTGGTACATGTGAGTCATTAAGCTTTTTCTACTCTGGTAGTGCAGATACCTCTAAAAAGCTGTACATGTAAATATTTGCACCTCCTATCAGCCGTTATTCCTCCTGGGAGTGAGAAATTACATCAGTAAGCACAACAGTTCAGAATCATACAACTTAGGGTTCAGCTGATAGGTCTGTGGACAGACAGTGACTAGGGAGCTACAGAGACCAGCTGAGCCCTCAGGTGTCTGGACAATGGGGAGGTGTGTGCCCAGATGAGCAGGCAGTGCTGGGGGACTGCCTTGTGGTCCCTATACACCTGCTCAGGGAGGACAGTCCCTCCAAGGAGCCTGGGCCTCAGGGCTGGGCCTGTGCTCACTGATGGAGACTCAGCAGCTGTGTCCTCTCTGTCCTGGCACAGTCTCCTGGGTATGGACCTTTGTATGGTCTCAGCAGGTGCTTCCTCCATGGGCTCCCCCAAGGGGCAAAGCAAACCACCCCCCCCTCAGTCTGCAGGGAGAGCTGAGCCCCAGCCCAGGGTCAGGGAGGGGCTGGGCAGACCCTGAGTGGAAACACATTTGCATGAGCAGCCCCTCCTGTGCAGAGGCTGGGGAGAAAAGGGGGCCTGGGGCAGCCCAGCCCTGCTGTGGGGACCAGGGCTGTGTCCACCATGGCCTGGGTTGAACAGTCAGGAGAAAATAGTGCTGAAGGCCACTGAGGATAAGGGGAAATGGGTCTCCATGCATGGCTGCTGGGAGTCAAGTCACTATTGTCATACAGGATGAGAGGCGTGAGGATTCAGGAGCATTTCAGATGGAAAGCAGACTGCAGGGGACTCATTTCCAATATGATTTGATGATGGTAAAATCTGAAACTAAGTTCTTACAAAGGGGAATGCATCCCGTTTCTCTGTAGACAGGAAAAATGAAAATTAATTCAGAAACAGTGAACCAAAAGCAGGGACTATTTCAGATCTATTGACAAAACCTCTAGAAGGCCCCATAATACAAAAGCGAAAATGTCTTGGATACAATAAGAAATCACCTGTCATATTATGAACCAAAACACCACAACGTGGATGGAGAAAAGACTGTACATGACACTGACACTGAGATGATCTAGGTGGTGAAATGGTACGGCAGATGTGTCTAAGTCAGCAATCAGGACATCCCTTGGATCAGAGACTTTAGATGTTCTTGAAACAAAAGGGAAAGGAGAAAATTTCTAAAAAAATTAGAATCATGTAAAAAAAAACTAATGGAAATTATAGAAAAAATACAATTTTTAAAATGAACTTAAAAAAAGAAAAAGAAAAAAAGAACTCTTCGGAGAGACCCAGAACAAGTGACAAGGAAACTAAAATTCAGCCAGTGGAGAAGCTATTTCACGTGACTGGAGAACAAAGTAGGTACAATAGTTGCTTCAGCCCAGCAGGGGGAGCTGTGGGTCCTCTCAGGGCTGAGCCAGGGCTGAAACTAAAATGGTTCAAATGTAATGGTCCCGGGGTCCGAGCTCACGGTCCTGAGTTAGAGGGGACAGCAGGTGCTTCCTCTCAAGAAGCAATTCAAAGCTCACACCAGCCCAGCCTCCCTGACAGAGGAGCTGCCCCTGGGTCAAGGACACAGAATCAGATGGTGCTGGGGGTGTTGGAGAAGGGCTCATCTTTGCATAATGTACAACCCACACACACCCTCCCAGGGAGGAGGTCAGGGAGCTGGGAATGTGACAAAGGCCCATGCACCCAACCTGCTATGCATCTGGAAGGTTTTTGGAAAGGCCACACTATGGCCTGGATGCCAAGGAACAGAAAGATTTCAGAGACCAGCCTGGGAAGG
>NW_003852842.1:0-2797 GCF_000181295.1 Otolemur garnettii | reverse complement strand
GTCCTCAGTCCTGTCCTGTGCCTGATTCTGGGTTCAGGGCTGTAACTCCAGGCTGTGCGCAGAGCCCGCCCTGCCCCCTTCTGCCCTTTAGACTTCCTTCAGTGACGCTTTACACCACACATGCCACTGTCATTCAGTGTAGGGGCTCCTTCCCCACAATCCTGTGGACATCTCAGTGGCTAACCGTGAAGAAAGAGCAAGTGCATTTTGTTTAGGAGACACTCTTTCCCCTACATGTGGGGTGAGTTGTGTTTCCTGTTCCCACTGGGGAGACCCAAATAGAAAACTAAGGACTGAGATGAGGTAGGAGCTGCCCTGAAGAGGGGCCTCGCTCTGCCCTTGGTCAGGGAGTGGGCAGTGGTCAAGGCCCTGGTGGGCACAGGAGCCTCTGTCAGGACCCACTGGCATCTGCTCAGACACACTAAAGCTAGGCTGGGCACCAGGGGGCGCTGTGTGCATGTCACTGAGGGCTCTGGGGGCCTCAGCAAGGAACCCAGACACCTGACCCTGGGCTCTGTTCAGGGCTGAATGGAGCCAGCAGCTGTGTCCTCTTTGGGCCACTGGGGAGTCTCATGCCTGGCAGAGTCCATCCCCCCTCCCAGAAATGACACCCAGACACTGGAGCTACACATAAAGTCCAGGGAGGGCTGGGCTGAGCAGGGGAAGAACAGCACATTTGCATGCAGGGGCTGGAGGAGGGATAAGAGAGACCTGCAGTGTGTCTGCCTCAGCAGAGCTCTGGGTAGTCTGCACCATGGCCTGGGCCCCACTCCTGCTCACCCTCATCCTTCACTGCACAGGTCAGGACCATCCTCAGAACCCTGACCCTCAGTAAACTGACCTGTCCTCCCTCACCCATGGCAGGACTATCCTTCCCTCTTGTTCTTCCTCCAGGTCATAATGAGTGTCTGTGTTTGCAGGGTCCCTCTCACAGCTTGCACTGACTCAGCCGCCCTCTGCATCTGCCTCCCCGGGAGCCTCGGTCAAGCTCACCTGCACCTTGGACAGTGGGCATAGCAGCTATACCATTGCATGGCACCAGCAGCAGCCAGGGAAGGCCCCTCGGTACTTGATGTATGTTAGCAGTAATGGAAACCATAACAAGGGGGACGGGATCCCTGACCGCTTCTCGGGCTCCAGCTCTGGGGCTGACCGCTACTTAACCATCTCCAACCTCCAGTCTGAGGACGAGGCTGACTATTACTGTCAGACCTGGGGCTCTGATATTAACTCACAGTGACACAGGCAGATGAGGAAGTGGGACAAAAACCTCAGCCTGCTCAGGGTCTTGTTCTATGTTAATTTTTAAATTGTAAAATTTGTTCCATGTATTCAAACTATACTTGAAAGCACCTCTGGTTTAAAATATTATTTCTCTCAGTTTTCCATTCACTGTTCCTGAAAAGTCTGAGGAAAACTAAAACAAAAATGAAATATAAAATCTGGTAACACTAAAACATTGACTATTAATTCTAATACGCTAGAACTAGTGTCCATGTGACTGGCCTTTTTCAATTGAAATGTGGAAAATGAGCCTCTCCACACTCACATTTCTGTCAGTACCCAGGGACCATCTCAGCAGGTGGACAGTCCTACAGCATGGACTGTGCTCTTCCAGTTGTCACAGCAGAGACCTCCCCTTCCTTCCCAGTCACCTGTGCTCAGGGCTGCCTGAGGTCTCTAGTCCTAGGAACCAAGCAGTGGGATGTGAAATGCAGCTGAGGACACAGGTCAGGGAGGAATTTCAAATACAGAGCTGGCCTGGCTCACTGATGGGTTCCTGCAGCTGTATCTGTCACCTCAGGATAGAGGGTGGGTGTGGGGACAGCTAAGGGCCCAAGGTTGCAAACTTCCTTGTGGGAGGTGAGAGGGGAACGGGAGGTTCTACCTCTCCTGGGAAATGCTGAGCCTGCTCCAGAGAAGTTGGGGGATGTAGGTCCCGTGAATGAGACTCCCATGTCTCATCCCTGTCAGGAACACGGGAACCCCATGGGTAGACTTCCCTGAGCCCCCAACACTGCCTTCTGTTTGTTCCTCTCCTGCCTCATTGGGACTTATCAATAGTCCAGGATGTGACATAAGGTCTGTGGGACATCAGGGACCAGAAGTGCCCCAATGTGTGCCTCATGTCATTCTCCCTACAGAGCTCATGATGGGGATGGATCACTGGGGGTGACCATGGGCCTGCTTACCAAGAGTCCCCAGACAGAAAGACTGAGTCTGTGACCAGACAGCAGCCTTGGATGTTCTGGGGTTCATCTGGATTCTCCTTTATCACCATGACTTCCTTGACACCTTTGCCTCTAGGGAAAGGGTCCTGCTGACCACTGCTGCCATGGCTGAATACAACCCAATGCTATGAAGAGCTCCCATCCATGGGGGAATGAGACCAGGGTCTACCCTTTGTGTCCACCATCAAATCCATCCCTCATCTGTCCCTGCCTTTGACCAAAACCTACTCAGGTTTTGGCATCTGCTGTCACTTGTGCTCCCAGAAAGTCTGAGGCTCTCAACTTGCCTCATCTTCATGGAGTCAATGAGAATCACACCTCCTCTCACTGGCTCCCCAGTGCAAATAGGACATTTGTCTCCAGAGGCTATAAGAGCCACCCACATGTGTGGGGGGTATCACTGAGAATAAAAATGCAGCTTGTGTGACATGGCTACCCAGGTCCCCTCTGCCCAGTCCCCTATATGTCACCTGCATGTGTCCAAGACTTTCTAGATCATTCCCTGAGCTCTGAAGCCTTAGGGAAGCTGAGTCCTCCTTATCCTTAGAGTGTGTCCCAGAGAGGCC
>NW_003852841.1:67179-78090 GCF_000181295.1 Otolemur garnettii | reverse complement strand
TGGTAAAGCAGTAAGGCGCCGGCCCCATATGCCAAAGGTGGTGGGTTCAAACCCAGCCCTGGCCAAAAACTGCAAACTGCAATAATAATAATAATAATAAATGTTACTTTTTCTCCCCAAAGGAATTATATAGGCTTCTGATTAAAGGGATTAATAGAGTAAATTGAAATCCTATCTCTGAGAATTTTCTAATCTTTCTTATATTCACTATTTTTGAAAGTGAGTAATTTACATCATTCAACATTTGGATTTCAAAATTAATAATTAAGGATTAATCATAAATAGGATAAAACCTCTGAAATGTGTTTCTAAACCTGAATAGACATATAATAGTAGGAAAAGAACACCAAATACATCTGTCACACAGTGTACAGTTAAGACTATCTTTTGGCTTTGGATCAATCCTAATGCACAGTGTCCTGGTATCAAGATGAGAAATACATAGATTATTTCAGGAAAAAAAAATATAGAGGAGGTTAGATAGATCTACTGAAAACAAATGTGTCTTTTATGAGGTTGCAAACTGAGGAGAGATAAAAAGTAACTGAGTAGTCAACAGCATAACATGCTCCTAGACATAAGGATGGGAGGTGTTATAATGGTCACAGATCATATTTTGGGACAATATAGTAGGTAAATAAATATGAAGTTTTCCCAGGTTCCTAATATAGTGTCTGTATAAAAGGTAAATTTAGAGTATCATCAAGGTATACAACAATGCATTCAAATATGCACTCAATGCATATCTGTTTTGCATCTGCTCCAATTTTCTATTTCACTCTCTATACTAGAGGCTAGTAATAAAGATGTGAGATTAAAAGTTTATTTTTACCCTCCCTGACCATACATTTTGACAGTAAAGATAGAAATTAAGTTGTCAAACAATGTAAATTGTTATAAGTCTAGCTAAGGATTGGGAAGAGGAAAACAAAGGCCTGAAATGGAAAAGAATGACAATAAGTTCTAGATGAAAAGGGTTAGCAAGGGGCACTTCTTACCTGGAAGCATGCCCAATTCTCAATGCACGGTGTAGGAGAGCTGGTCTTTGAAACCACAGGAGATAAATGTTTCAAGTAGGAAGATGGAAAGTGCAAAGGCTCTGAGGCAACATAGAGTAGAGCCTGAATAGTGCTTATGAGAAGTGTCTCACCCCGATTTCCTTTACATGCTAGAATATTCGTTTTCTAGCCTTTGTGATTATTGCTATCAATTCCCAGATGCTCCCTTTTCTGGATATCATTATCCTTGGCCAAAAACGAAGATCCAAGTGAGCACTTAGTTGACACCTTTAAAACATTACTTGGTGTTTTTATTTCTTATTATAACAGAAAATGAGCAAATACAGCAACCACACCTGATTAGAACAAGATAACCAGCACTTTAGACTCCTCAGGAATGTAGGCCTAGATCTGCCAAAGTTCTAGTCCAGGAAGATGGGGCAGGATACTCAGTGGAAGGAGCTAAGGGGGTTCAGTAATGACTTCGGAAGAACAGCAGCATAGGCTGCAGTTTGTCCCACTAACCTGCCTATTGTACGTTATTCCAGCTTGTTGGAGAAGTGTTGGAGAAGCTGTGATTGTGTGGAATAAACTGAGAAGCCAATAAATTTCGTATGTTCTCTGGAATATACACTTATACTGCCCACACCCCCTTGTTTAAGCTGGTATACTCTCATTTGAGATTCTATTAAGTGTTGACTGCTAGCAAGTCATGACTGCTCCTGAAGAACAGCTCTTAAACAAATGGATTCAACTTTGCCTGAGAAGTATCTCCTCTTTCACCTAAGAGTGGAAACATAGTATATGACTGACCAAGTACAAAAGGTTGGCCCCATTACCTTGGGGTGGGACTAACCCTATGGTGCAACATGTGTCCAGAATTTTTGTGGGATTATTCAGAAGGTTGTCTTCATCTGAGACTATTTTTGGTTAGCATTTTCCCCCGCTCTGTATAATTCCCTTATATTTTTCACTATTAAGCATATCCCCAGTAAGTGACTTGATCATGAACACCCATCCTAGGCTCTTTTGCAGGGAACCAAACCGAAGACAGCATGTTCTAAGAAACAAGCATGGAGAGAAGTGATGGGCCAAAATGAGACTGGAAAGATAGGCTGATGCCAGATTATTCAGAAATGTGATAGTCCTTTTAGGTTTCATTTTGTGAGCAATCAGATATAATAAAAAGATTTGAGGTGAGGGAGGAAGGAGGAGGTAGAGTACATTTTATTAAACACATACACATACTATTTCTTCCTTTCAGTAGAGAATTGAGCTGAGTTTGATGAGTAACTGGGGTCTGAACAAAAATACGGTACAAGGACTAGAAAACAAATCAAGGTCTGAGGGTCTGAGATGCCTGTGTTTGGGCTTCATCTTACTATTCCATCTTCTCTTTTATATCTATTTGCGTCTTTATCAGAGAAGTGAATTTCTTGCAGGGAGCTTATAGATTGGTCCATTTTTTGTAAAGCCATTCATTCATCTATATCTTTGCTTGGAGAATTAATCCATTTACATTCAGTGTGATTACTGATAGGTATAAATTCTCTATGTCATTTTTTCTTTTATGGTTTTTACACTGTTGGTCCTCTCCTCCTTCATGTCCTTCTTCCTATCTTCCTTTATATAAACTTAATTTTATCTGGTAGTATGTTTTAATTCTTGCCTTGTACTTTTTGATTTTTGGTTGTTAGGAAACTTTCAAATAACATCTTATAACCAATTTTTTTAGACTGTTGACAGCTTAACCCTGTTTACAAAGAAAGGAAAACAAACAAGCAGAGAAAATTAAAAAATACAGCACCAAATCCCCAAGGTTTGACTTTCTATTGTCTCTATTTATTCCTCTTTATAACATCTATCTCTTAAAAAGTTGTTGAGTTCAGGTTCTGTGTGGGCAACAGTGGCCTTTATTTCCATGCAGGTGATCTGAGTTTGAGAAGGAAGTCAGCCCCAGAGTTAAGGTGGATGGAAATTTAAAAGGTCAGAGGGGTAGTGATTGGCACATTCATACTTTCCTGGGTGAGACAGTTCTATTTGGATGGGTCCTTCCATTTCACTCTATAAGCCCAAGGCCCACAGCTGCTACTGCTTGACTGCTGCTTATTACTATTCAAGGCCCAAGGGCACTTTGGTCAGCATGTGGTAAATCCTGCCAGGACTGAGTCCTTTTTATCATGGTAATGTACTCCCTTCTGACTCAGAGTGGTTAGAAACACCATATAGGAACTAAAGCCTGGAATCTTGGGCTATAGGGACCTATTTAGTGCTTTATTTTACTGTGGCTGAGCTACTACCCAAGTCATAAGACAAACTGTTATGCATTCTTACCTTTTCTTTCTGAAAGCCACAAACTGTGCCAGGGTGTCTTATCAAGCTGTGCTGCCTGTCAGTGAGGAATCAGTTTTTGAAGGCACTTCCTTGGCCACCTAAGCTGGTTTTGAATCAGGGCTCATGTAGCCTGAGTCCACTGCTGTCACGAATAGTGTGACATGAGGCTTGCCCAAGGACTAGTCTTGTGACCTGTCACTCATGTCACTCAAATTTATTTCAGACCCCAAGCCACTTTATCAGACAGTGGAGTAGCCACCTTGAAATTGGGTTCTTCCCACTATGGCCAAGGATTCTCTTCCGGCCTAGAGCTGGTGCAAATATTTGTCCTGTAGTGCTTAAAGAATCAATCCTGTGTTTTGTTATCCCATGAGTTGTAATACAAAGTCACACACTCACTTCACTCTGTCTGCCCTAAGCACACACATTCTATCTCTGGGCTGTGATGCTGAAGATGGGGATAGGTTTTGTTGGCAATGTAAGACTGCCTTTCATGGCTTCTTCAATGCCTCTTCCCTTGCTATTATATTAAAGCCATATACTGTGATTGGTCACTTGATTTTTTGCTTCTTATGAGTGAACAGTTGTTCAATTTAGTGTTCCTGCAGGAAGACAATCATGGGAGGGGTTTATCCAGCTATCTTGCTCTACCATCTCTCTCAGAATGATTTTATCTTATAAATATTTTGTACAACAAACTTCTCAAAAGCAATAAACCATAAGGAAAAAAACACAAACACAGAAAGGGGCAGATTTTCTAGAACAGATATATGATGTATTAAATATTAAAGGGATAATCTCTATTGCTTTATAGTTTAAGCAGCAAAAAATGGGTGTTAGGATTGATTAAATGCTTATGCTTTATTTCAATATTTAATTTTTTAAAAACTGTTTAGGGAAAGAAGAGGTAAGAGGAATAGAGAAGCTTTTATTAAGGAGAATTTCTTTCTCCACTAGATGCCCTTGGAGGTGATACATTTCTACCTCTGAAATTTTGAATTAGGTGGTTTTGGTTAGTAAGCAAAAAATCAGAATGTACACTGCAAACATGGAGCACCCATTTCAGAATTAGATTCATTTTAAGTTTGATAACATATTCTGGAATCATGGCCTTAAATAATTTGCTTAAATTTTTTAATTTTCTGTCTAACCATCTGTAAAATTATTGTAAAAATCAAAGAAACAAAGTTAAGTGTGTGCCTTTATATGTGTTTTATTACAAAAGCCTTGAGATACATAAAAATCAAGAAACATAAAATCTGTGCATGCAGTAATAAATGAAGCCTTTTTCTCTCAACAATGATAAGGCAAACAAATTGAAATTTGCACAGGCAACTCAGAAAGGATGTTATTGACTGTATTTCTTAGAATAGAAAACATGGACCATTACACAGTCTGTTTCAGAACTTTCATAGTGATATATGTGTGTGTGTATATACACACTTAACTAATGAGTTAAGTCAAGAACACTTTTTAGCATAAAGTCTGACATACAGTTAAACATCAATGCATGCCAGTGCATATAATTACTATTAAATATAGAATTAATTGAGGAATTACTTTGTGGTAGGCCTGCCCTTAGATCTTTGCTAGATTAACAGATTATATCTTCCAAAATTTTATGCAAACATTATCTTTATTCCTTCATATATATATGAGGCCTAGAGACATACATAACTGACCTAGAGACATAAACAACTTGCCCACAGATAGTTTGTGTTCTGTGGAATTAGCTAGAACACAGAAAATTGGTTTCCAAAGTCTATCCATATAACTATTATGAAAAACTGCATCAGAATAATTATCAGATGGATACAAGCATGAGTGACTAAATGCATGATAGATCAATTCACAAAGTAACAGATATTTGGAGCATTTTTTGGTGACCAAAAAGAAATCTCTTATCAGCAGTTGTCAACCGGTGGGTCGTGACCCACAGGCCTGTATTAAAGGGCCACAGCATTAGAAAGGTTGAGAACTACTGTCTTCAGTGGACTCTAACTTCATTTCACTTTTTTTCCTGTGGAATCATTTCCTTCCCTTTCTCTCCTTCAACATATTAAAATTGCACTATTAGGGTAGTGTCTTTAAAAATAAAGTTTTCTTTACCCAAAGTAGGTAATACAAAGGAAGATTTTCATATGCATGACAATACATATTTGAAAACTTAAAACAAGTTGGTACCTTTAAACTTAAAAAGTTACTTAAAAATTTCAAGTAATTTCACTACTTGAAATATTCTAGAAGTTATACAAGAAATATAGATAAGCAGATTCAGAATGACCAGTAATTTTACCAAAAAGAACAATTAAATATACCTTTTTCTATTTTATATTGTCCAATTTAATTGTTAAATTTCTCAAATATATATTAGTACAACATGAAATAAACACAAAAAGTAATTTTTTAATAAATAGCTAATTAGCTTGGTGTGATCTGCAGAATATTTTCCTGTCCTTTTTCTGTTTTGTTTTACTTTCTTTGTTATCCTTAATCTTGACTATAAATTTATTTGAAAATTAACTGCCAGAGCTTTCTGTAATGATCCATGCTTTGTGCATCTTTGTATCACTACCAATCTAGATAACTCTTTTTTTTATAAAATATTTTAGTGCGCAAGAGGAAATAAAATGAAAACATAATCATTTAATAGCTAAACCTTATAAGTTGATTAGAAGAGTTTAATAACAAAAAATAGCACCATGAACAATATCCAGAGATAAGATTTTATTATTTTGGGGAGGGGGTCAAGATGGCCGACAGGTACCAGTCTCCGACAGAAGCTCCCATCCAGAGGAAAGGATAAAGTCCAGAAAACACCCAATAAAGTTGAAGACTGGGAGCCCAGCCGAGAGGGAAGAATGATACTGGCAGGACTGGGAGCCCCGCCGAGAGAGAAGAGTGATACTGGCAGAAACTCCTAGAAGGCAATCTACAGGTACATAATACACTCCATAGGAAAAGTGTCCATCCCCTCCCCCAAGAAAGGTGTGCTTTTCCTTTGTTTCCTCTTCAACTGCTCCTCTGAGTCTCCTACAGGTAATCGATAAACTGAGGACCTAGTCTCTCACTCCACAAGTGAGAGCTGCCAACAGGGAAGTCTACTACCCTGGAGGGACCCTGCTGAAACTCAGAACACCCTCCCCCAGGCAGAAAAGTGGAACTGGCATTCGCACTGCCATTTTGAGTTTCCAGTCACCCTCCCCCCCTTGCCTGCAGAGACAGCTGGAGGAGACCCAGAGCAGCATCCACCCACCCTTGCGAGACCAAGCCCCTGTCCAAGTCCTTCAGTGGGAGAACTGCTTGATCCACGCTTCCTGTGCATGGACAGATGCCACCAGCCAGAGCATTCTGTGCTCAGCTATTTCCCTGGCTCCTATCTCCACTTCCCAAGGCCTTGGCGGCCCACAACTGTGACCGGCTCCTGCCAGGGAGGGCTGTATCACCCTACTGGCTGCTGTCCGCACTTTCCGGGGCCTTGGCAGCCTGCAACCACGACTGACTCCTGCTGGGTGGGTTGCATCGCCCTGCTCACTGTCCCCGCTTCCTGGGGCCTTGGTGGCGCATGCCCAGGAGAGAGCTAGAAGAAACCACTGGCAAAACAGTTTTAGGCATGGTCTCCAAAAGGTGTAAATTCAGCATGGGGAGGAATCAGTGGAAAAACTCTGGTAATCAGAACAATGAGAATAGATCAACCCCCCCAAGGAAGGACAGGAGAGACACAGTTGAAGACCCATTCCATAAACAAATGTCTGAGATGTCAGAAATTGAGTTCAGAATCTGGATAGCAAATAAGATCAACAGAATGGATGAAAGGAGGGAACTAGAATTTCAAATTATCCAAAAACTGTCCCAAGAATTCAATGATTTCAAAGATAAAATGACCAAAGATTACAATACACTGAAGCAAGAGGTTGCAGCCCTTAAAGATCTAAGACTACAGTTGAATCCCTCATTCAGAGAATGGACCAGGCAGAAGATAGGATCTCTAACACTGAAGACAAAGACTTTGAATGTGCTCAATCATCCAAAGAACATGACAAATGGAGAGCAAAAACAGACCACTCACTCAGAGAGCTTTTGGATAATTCGAAGAAAACTAACGTTCACCTCATAGGAATCCCTGAAGGTGACGAAGTTGCTTCACAAAACACAGAGGCTCTCCATGAAATTATGAAAGAGAACTTTCCAGACATGCCAAGGGACCCTGAAATTCAGATATCAGACAGCTTCAGAACCCCAGTGCAACTCAACTGGAACAAAACATCCCCTAGGCATATCATAATCAACTTCACTAAAGTTAACATGAAAGAGAAAATTCTGAAAGCAGCTAGACACAAGAAAACATTAACTTCCAAGGGGAAGAATATTAGAATGCCTGCAGATCTCTCTGCTGAAACCTTTCAGGCTAGAAGAGGGTGGTCATCGACCTTCAACCTCCTAAAACAAAACAACTTTCAACCCAGAATCTTGTATCCAGTTAAACTGAGTTTTATTTATGATGGAGAAATTAAATACTTTAATGACATTCACATGTTGAAGAAATTTGCCATAACTAAAGCAGCCCACCAGGAAATCCTCAGACCTATCCTCCATAATGATCAGCACAATCCTCCACTGCATAAATAAACTCACTCAGAAAATTTTGATCAAATTCCAATCTCCATAGTGACAAAAGGAACAAAGATGTCCACTGGACTTTCAAAAAACTTGATACCCAAAAATATACCAGGCTTATAAATAGTCTTAATCAATGTGAATGACTTGAATTGCCCTCTAAAGAGGCACAGGCTGGCTGACTGGATACAAAAATTCAGGCCAGATATCTGCTGCATCCAAGAAACTCACCTTACTTTGAAAGAAAAGCTTAGACTCAGGGTGAAGGGATGGTCATCTATATTCCAGCTAATGGAAAGCAAAAAAGAAAAAAAGCAGGTGTTGCAATTTTATTTGCAGATGCAATAGGCTTTAAACCAACAAAAGCGAGCAAGGACAAGGATGGTTACTGTATATTTGTTAAGGGTAATACTCAATACGATAAGATTTCAATTATCAATATTTATGCACTCAACCAGAATGCACCTCAATTTATAAGAGACACTCTAACAGACATGAGCAACCTGATTATTCCCAGCTCCATCATAGTTGGAGATTTTAATACTCCTTTGGCAGTGCTGGATAGATTCTGCAACAAGAAGCTTAGCAAAGAAATTTTGGATTTAAACTTAACCATTCAGCATTTGGATTTAACAGACATCTATAGAACATTTCACCCTAATAAAACTGAGTACACATTTTACTCATCAGCTCATGGAACATACTCCAAAATAGACCACATCTTAGGTCACAAGTCTAACCTCAGCAAATTAAAAGAATAGGAATTATCCCTTGTATCTTCTCAGACCACCATGGAATAAAAGTTGAACTTAGCAACAACAGGAATCTGCAGACCCAAACAAACACGTGGAAGCTAAATAAACTTATGCTCAATGACAGTTGGGTCAGAGATGAGATTAAGAAGGAAATTACCAAATTCTCAGAACTAAACCACAATGAAGAGATGAGTTATCAGAACCTCTGGGATACCACAAAGGCAGTCCCAAGAGGGAGATTTATAGCACTGCAAGCCTTCCTCAAGAAAATGGAAAGAGAAGAAGTTAACAACTTAATGGGACACCTCAAGCAACTGGGAAAGGAAGAACACTCCAATCTGAAAACCAGCAGAAGAAAAGAAATAACCAACCAAAATTAGAGCAGAATTAAATTGAAAAGAAAAGGATTATACAACAGATTAACAAATCAAAAAGTTGGTTTTTTGAAAAGGTCAATAAAATAGATAAGCTATTGGTCAACCTAACCAAGAAAAAAAGAGTTAAATCTCTAATTTCATCAATTAGAAACGGTAAAGATGAAATTACAACAGATCTCTCAGAAATTCAAGAAATCCTCCATGAATACTACAAGAAACTTTATTCTCAGAAATTTGAAAATCTGAAGGAAATTCAGCAAACTTGGAAGCATGCCACCTTCCAAGACTTAGTCAGAACCAAGTGGAAATGTGGAACAGGCCCATATCAATCTCGGAAATAGCATCAACTATACAAAATTTCCCTAAAAAGAAAAGCCCAGGACCACATGGCTTCACGTCAGAATTCTACCAAACTTTTAAAGAAGAGCTAATGCCTATACTACTTAACCTTTTCCAAAATATAGAAAAAGACCGAATACTACCCAACACATTCTATGAAGCAAACATCACCTTGATCCCCAAACCAGGAAAAGACCCAACAAGAGAAGAAAATTATAGACCAATATCTCTAATTAATATTGATGCGAAAATATTCAACAAGCTCCGAACAAACAGAATCCAGAAGCACGTTAAACAACTTATACACGATGACCAAGTGGGTTTTATCCCAGGATCTCAAGGTTGGTTCAACATACGCAAATCTATAAATGTAATTCACCACATAAACAAATTTAAAAAACAAAGACCATATGATCTTCTTAATTGATGCAGAAAAAGCTTTTGACAATATCCAACATCCATTCATGATTAGAACACTTCAGAGAATTGGTATAGAAGGGACTTTTCTCAAGTTGATAGAGGCCATCTACAGCAAACCCACAGCCAATATTGTATTGAATGGAATTAAATTGAAATCATTTTCACTCAGATCAGGAACCAGGCAAGGTTGCCCATTGTCCATATTGCTCTTCAACATTGTAATGGAAGTCTTAGCCATAGCAATTATGGAAGAAAAGGCAATCAAGGGTATTCACATAGGATCTGAAGAGATCAAACTCACACTCTTTGCAGATGACATGATCGTATACCTGGAAAACACCAGGGATTCTTTTACAACATTCTTAGAAGTGATCAAGGTATATAGCAGCATCTCAGGTTACAAAATCGAACACCCATAAGTCAGTAGCCTTTATATATATGAACAATAGTCAAGCTGAAAAAACAGTCAAGAACTCTGTTCCGTTCACCGTATGCTGAGGAAGATGAAATATTTGGGAGTTTATCTAACAAAGAATGTGAAAAGATCTCTATAAAGAGAACTATGAAACTCTAAGAAAAGAAATAGCTAAAAATGCTGACAAATGGAAAAACATACCTTGCTCATGGCTGGTAAAAATTAACATTGTTAAAATGTCTATACTACCTAAAGCAATATGTAATTTTAATGCCATCCCTATTAAAGTTCCATTGTCATACTTCATTTTATATGGAATCAGAAAAAACCTCAAATAGCCAAGACATTACTCAGAAACAAAAACAAAGCAGGAACAATCACGCTACCACACATCAGACTATACAATAAATCCATTGTGATCAAAACAGCATGGTACTGGCACAATAACAGAGAGGAAGATGTATGGAACAAAATAGAGAGCCAAGAGATGACCCCAGCTACTTACCGCTATATGATCTTTGACAAGCCAATTAAAAACATTGAGTTGGGAAAAAATTCCCTATTTAACAAATGGTGCTGGACAAACTGGCTAGCAACCTGCAGAAAACTGAAACTGGACCCACACTTGTCACCACTAACTAAGGTAGACTCTCATT
>NW_003852841.1:60054-66189 GCF_000181295.1 Otolemur garnettii | reverse complement strand
GTGATTGCGGGGATCGCACCTATGATTTTTCCTATAAGGGTACATGTGAATCTTTCTAAATGTTGAATATAAATGTCTTAACACAACAATTATGAGAATGACATGATGGCTATGTTGGCCAATTGGATGAAAGTATTTCAAATTGTATATGGAAACAACACATTGTATCCCATGATAGAATTAATGTGCACAAATATGATCTGATAAAAAAAAAGAAAATAAGATTTTATTATTTTGAAGGTTTCTTTTATTATTTTTATTTTTAAATATCTGGACTATTGTGCTAGGCACAATCTGGGCTAAGAAAATAATTGTAGAGGTAATTTATTTTAGGAATTCCCAGAACTTGTATGATGTTATCAAGTTTCACTCCCAATTAGGCAATAGATTGTTATAATTAATGGTAAACTTATTGCTATTTTCCCCCAAAGCATCTCTGAGGATTAGGTTTCTATAGGATAACATTGGAAATCCTATCTGTTGTATTCAATAACCATGCATCTTCTCATAAACAGAGCAACAAATAAGGAATACTATTATCCATTCATCAAATGTGAGGATTATGCAAATAGTAACCATATTTTTACTCTAAAATATCTTCAATAAGCTTCCAAATCTTATCTAATTTTCTTCTGAAATACACACAAAAATATATTTAAAGATATCATCTGCTTTTTTGCCCTTTTTGAATACCAGCTGTCTTGGTCTGTTGTGCTGCTAAAACGAAATATCACAGACAGGTTAATTTATAAAGAACAGAACTTTATTTCTCACAGTTCTAAAGACTGGGAAGTTCAAGATGTAGGTTCCAGCAAGTCTGGGTGTCTGTTGAGGGCTGCTCTCTTCTTCCAAAACAGCTTGGAAGAAACATTGTATCCTCATGAGGCAAAAGAAGAAAGGGCAAACAAGTGGAATTTGGGGTGAAGCTTTTTTTATAAGAATCTTTATCCTATTCATGATGGATGACTCCTGGTGGCCTGTCTCTTAAAGGCCCCACTTCTTATTACTATCATATTGACAATGCCTTAATTTTGGAGGGATCACATTCAAATTGTAGCACCAGCCATGTTTAGAAATGACATATACTGGGGGGGAGGGGCAAGATGGCCAACAGTTACCAGCCTCCAACAGAAGCTCCTGTCCAGAGGGAAGGATAAATTCCAGAAAATACCCCCAAAAGTTGAAGACTAGGAGCCTAGCTGAGAGAGAAGAGTGATATCTGCTGGACAACTCTGCTGAGGCAAGTTGCGACTCCTAGAAATCAATCTATAGGAACATAATACATCCTGAAGGAAGGGTATTTGTCCCCTCCCCCAAGAAAGTTGTCTTTTTCTCTTTGTCCGCTCCTGTGAGTTTCCTACAGGTGAGCAGTGAACTGAGGACTTACTGTCTTAAACCACGTGTGAGAGCTACAGAAAGTGGGGTCTACTCCCCTAGAAGGACCTTGCTGAGACTCTGAACACCTTTTCACTAGGCAGAAAAATCGAACTAATGTTTCGCTGCCATTTTGAATTCCCAGTCTACCCTTCCCCCATTGCCTGCAGCAACAGTGAGAGGAGGCCGAAGAACAGCCTCCTCCCACCCCGTAGGACAAAGCACTGTTTCCTGGCCCTGCAGCCTGAGAACTGCTTGAGCTGCATGTCCTCCGTGCAGCTGCTGCTGCTCAGCTGCCATCCCCAGCACCCAAGTGGGATGCCCTGAGGACTGCCCCACCCATGCATACCCCACTCAGCTGCTGCCACTCAGTTGCTGCTTCTGGGCACCCAAGTGGGGTGCCCCAGGACTGATCAACCCATGTGGTCCTGGAACCCCAGGCCCAGTGGCCCGAGATTTGCGAGAGGAAGGTCAGTGAGAAGGAATCACATGGCATGGTGCTATGCCAGGTGAAGAGCAAGAGCCACAGCAGCTAGAACAATAAGGCTCACACCCCTGAGACTTTTGTGGACAGATATGCCCTATCTCTCCAGGCAACCAGAGGAAGCCAGCATCTTCACCAGTGGCAGCCACAGGCTGAATGGTTTTGGGATGGTCTAAAAATGGTGTAAATTCACCATGGGGCAGAATCAATGGAAAAACTCTGGTAAACAGAATAACCAGAGTAGATCAAGTCCATCAAGGAAGGATTGGCAGATGCAATTGAAGATTCCATCCATAAACAGATGGCTGAGATGACAGAAATTGAGTTCAGAATGTGGATAGCAAATAACATTAACAGAGTGGAGGAAAAGAGGGATTTAGAATTTCAAACTATTCAAACATTTTCTCAAGAATTCAATGATTTCAAAGATAAAATGACCAAGGATTTTGAAACACTGAGGTAAGAGGTTGCAGCTCTCAAAAATCTGAAAAATACAGTAGACTCCCTCAGTAACAGAATGGAGTAGGCAGAAGAAAGGATCTCTGACACTGAAGACAAAGCTTCTGAATGTGTCCAAGCACTCAAGGATGAAGAGAAATGGAGAGCAAAAACAGATCACTCTCTCAGAGAGTTCTGGGATAATTTGAAAAAAAACTAATATTTGTCTTATAGGAAGCCCTGAAGGCAACGAAGAGGCTCTTCTTCATGAAATTATGAAAGAGAACTTTCAGACATGTCAAGAAATTCTGAAATTCAGATAGCAGACCCCCAGCACGACTCAACCTGAACAAGACATTCCCCAGGGACATCATAATTAACTTCACTAAAGTTAAGATGAAAGAGAAAATTGTGAAAGCAGCTAGATGTAAGAAAACCATAATCTACAAGGGGAAGAATGTTAGAATGCCAGCAGATCTCTCTGCTGAACCTTTTCAGACCAGAAGAAGGTGGTCATTGACTTTTAATCTCCTAAAACAAAATAACTTTCAAGCCAGGATCCTGAATTCAGCTAAACTGAATTTCATTTATGATGGAGAAATTAAATACTTTAATGACATTCACATGTTGAAGAAATTTGCTATAACTAAACCAGCCCTCAGGTTGGCTCCCGGGCTGGCCATGCCGGCCCTCCCACTCTCTCCCAAGCCTCCTCATAGCCCCGGCCCTCATTTCACCCCAGTGCCCCAGTGTGTGCCTCCTCCCACTGGCCTGCAGGCCTAGGGCCTCCACATGCTTCCCCGCCACTGATCCTTGCGGCCCTGCTTGCATTCATGCTGTCGCCTGGGCTGGCACTGCCGGCAACCACTCCCCCTCCCACACCTACCCCACCCCACCCCACCTTTTCCGCCCTCCTGCCCCTCTCCCTTGGCCTGCCACTGCTGCTCCAGATAAGGTGATGGCAACGGCCAACTTTGGCAAGATCCAAATTGGGATTTACATGGAGATCAAACGGAGCGATGGCGGAATACATCAAGCAATGTTAACATCTTTAAATGAAGATAATGAACGTGTAACTGTTGAATGGCTAGAAAATGGAGATACAAAAGGCAAAGAGATTGACCTGGAGAGCATCTTTTCACTTAACTCTAACCTTGTGCCAGATGAAGACATTGAAACCAGTCCATAAAAACCTCCACCTCCAACATCCTCAGCCAAAGTAAATAAAATTGTAAAGAATCAACAGACTGTGGAAGCAATTAAGAATGATCCACCGCCAAGAGATAATAGAGTGGTTGGTTCTGCATGTGCATGGCCTAGTCAGCTTCCTGAATAGTCTTCTGCACAACAGAATGCACATAGGAAATCTAATTGTGTGATAGAAGTAGAAAAATTGCAAGAAAAAAGAGAAAAAAGGAGATTGCAACAGCAAGAGCTTAGAGAAAAAAGAGCCCAGGATGTTGATGCCACAAACCCAAATTATGAAATTATGTGTATGATCAGAGACTTTATAGGAAGTTTGGATTATAGACCCTTAACAACAGCAGACCCCATTGATGAACATAGAATATGTGTTTGTGTAAGAAAACAACCACTCAATAAAAAAGAAACTCAAATGAAAGACCTGATGTAATAATAATCCCTAGCAAAGATGTGATGGTACATGAGCCAAAACAAAAAGTAGATTTAACAAGTTACCTAGAAAACCAAACATTTCGTTTTGATTATGCCTTTGATGACTCAGCTCCTAATGAAATGGTTTACAGGTTTACTGCTAGACCTCTAGTGGAAACTATATTTGAAAGAGGAATGGCTACATGCTTTGCTTACGGGCAGACTGGCAGTGGAAAAACTCATACTATGGGTGGTGACTTTTCAGGAAAAAACCAAGACTACTCTAAAGGAATTTATGTACTAGCAGCTTGAGATGTCTTTTTAATGCTAAAGAAGCCAAACTATAAGAAGCTAGAACTTCAAGTATATGCAACCTTTTTTGAAATTTACAGTGGAAAGGTGTTTGACTTGCTAAATAGGAAAACAAAATTAAGAGTTCTAGAAGATGGAAAACAGCAGGTTCAAGTGGTGGGATTACAGGAATGAGAGATCAAATGTGTTGAAGATGTACTAAAACTTATTGACATAGGCAACAGTTGCAGAACATCTGGTCAAACATCTGCAAATGCCCATTCATCTCAAAGCCCTGCAGTGTTTCAGATTATTCTTAGAAGGAAAGGAAAACTACATGCAAATTTTATTTCATCAATTTGGCTGGAAATGAAAGAGGAGCTGATACTTCCAGTGCAGACAGGCAAAGTAGGATTGAAGGTGCTGAAATTAATAAAAGCCTTTTAGCACTCAAGGAGTGCATCAGAGCCTTAGGTAGAAGTAAACCTCATACTCCTTTCCAAGCAAGTAAACTCACTCAGGTGTTAAGAGATTCATTCATAGGTGAAAACTCATGTACCTGCATGATTGCCACAATCTCTCCAGGAATGGCATCCTGTGAAAATACTCTTAATACATTAAGGTATGCAAATAGGGTGAAAGAACTGACTGTAGATCCAACCTCTGCTGGTGATGTTCGTCCAGTAATGCACCATCCACCAAACAAGATTGATGACTTAGAGACACAGTGGGGTGTGGGGAGTTCACCTCAGAGAGATGATCTGAAACTTCTTTGTGAACAAAATGAAGAAGAATTTTCTCCACAATTGCTTACTTTCCATGAAGCTGTCTCACAAATGATAGAAATGGAAGAACAAGTTGTAGAAGATCACAGGGCAGTGTTCTAGGAATCTATTCGATGGTTAGAAGATGTAAAAGCTCTCCTAGAGATGACTAAAGAAGTAGACTATGATGTAGATTCATATGCCACACAACTTGAAGCTATTCTTGAGCAAGAAATAGACATTTTAACTGAGCTGTGGGATAAAGTGAAATCTTTTTGTGCCACTCTGCAAGAAGAAGAACAAGCCAGCAAACAAATCAACCTGAAGAGACCCCGTGTCCTTTAAATTGGCATTTGATGCTAAAGGATCCCCATAACCTCATTACTGTAAAATAAAATGGTTCAGCTTTAAGGGCCATTTGAAAGTTTGAAATTTTTAAGTGTCTGTGGAAAATGTCTTGTTCTTTACCTGAATGACATTTCAATTTTGTGAAACACTCTTTTGTCTACAAAATGCTTCTAGTCCAGGAGGCACAACCAAGAATTGGAATTAGTGAAGCATTTTGTTTCCTTTACCCAAATAGTGATTTACTTTTGGAGATCCTTGCCAATTTTATTTTGAAGATTATGGACTTGATCCAGAGGTGGATAGTAGGGAGGAGCCACAGCATTTCCTTTTAACTCAGGTCAATTTTTGTAGCAAGACTGAGCAGTTTGAAATGCTGTGTGCATACATACCCCATCAGTGATTGTACATACCTTGCCCACTCCCAGAGACAGCTGTGCTCACCTCTTCTGCTTTGTGCCTTGACTAAGGCTACTGACCCTAAATTTCTGAAGCACAGTCAAGATAAATTACATTCCTTATTTGTCCTTGTATATTACCTTTGTGTGTACGTTTTTACTGTATTTGAGACATTTTTTGTGTGACTAGTTAATTTTGCAGGATGTGCCATATCATTGAATGGAACTAAAGTCTGTGACAGTGGACATATCTGCTGGAACATTCCATCTTATATGTAAAGAAATCTGGAATTATGATTTAAAACCATATAACATGTGATTATAATTTTCTTAGCATTTTCTTTGTAAAAAACTAAAATATAAACTAGTTAGTGTATAATAAAAAGTAATAAAATTCTGAGAAGAGTTTTATCTTAGGAAAATACAT
>NW_003852841.1:57697-58857 GCF_000181295.1 Otolemur garnettii | reverse complement strand
CCACCTCCCAAGACTCAGCCAGAATGAAGTGGAAATGTTGAACAGGCCTATATCAAGTTCTGAAATAGCATCAACTATACAAAAATCTCCCTAAAAAGAAAAGCCCAGGACCAGATGGCTTCATGTCAGAATTCTACCAAACCTTTAAAGAGGAACTATTACCTATAATACTTAACCTTTTGCAAAATATAGAAAAAGACAGAATACTACCCAATACATTCTATGACACAAAATCACCTCGATTCCCAAACCAGGAAAAGACCCAAGAAAGAAAGAAAATTATAGATCAATATCAGTAATGAATATTGATGCAAAAATATTCAACAAAATCCTAACCAACAGAATCTAGGAACACATCAAACAAATTATACACCACAACCAAGTGAACCCAGGATCTCAGGCTGGTTCCCAGGATCTCAAGGCTGGTTCAACATATGTAAATCTATAAATGTAATTCATCACATAAACAAATTAAAAAACAAAGACCATATCATTCTCTGCATTGATGCAGAAAAAGCTTTTAATAATATCCAGCATGCTTTCATGATCAGAACACTTAAGAAAATTGGCATAGAAGGGACATTTCTCAAATTCATCGAGGCCATCTACAGGAAACCCACAGCCAATATCATACTGAATGGAGTTAAATTGAAATTATTTCCACTCAGATCAGGTATGAGGCAAGGTTGCCCATTGTCTCCATTGCTCTTTAACATTGTAATGGAAATTTTAGCTATCACAATTAAGGAAGAAAAGGCAATCAAGGGTATCCATATAGGATCAGAAGAGATTAAACTTCCAGTCTTTGCAGATGATATGATTGTATACCCAGAAAATACCAGGGATTCTACTATAAAACTCTTAGAAGTCATCAAGGAATACAGCAGCGACTCAGGTTACAAAATCAACACTCATAAATCAGTAGCCTTTATATATACCAACAGTCAAGCTGAAAAAATAGTGAAAAAGTCTATTCCATTTACAGTAGTGCCAAAGATGAAATATTTGGGAGTTTACCTAACAAAAGATGTGAAAGATCTCTATAAAGAGAACTATGAAACTCTAAGAAAAGAAATAGCTGAAAATGTTAACAAATGGAAAAACATACCATGTTCACTGCTGGGAAGAATCAACATTGTTAAAATGTCCATACTACCCAA
>NW_003852841.1:51338-57530 GCF_000181295.1 Otolemur garnettii | reverse complement strand
TAAATCGATAGTGATCAAAACAGCATGGTAGTGGCACAAATACAGAGAGTTAAATGTCTGGGACAGAATAGAGAACCAAGAGATGAACCCAGCTACTTACCGTTATCTGATCTTTGACAAGCCAATTAAAAACATTGAGTGGGGAAAAGATTCCCTATTTAACAAATGGTGCTGTGGAAACTGGCTGGCAACCTCAAGAACACTGAAACTGTATCCACACCTTTCACCACTAAGATTGACTCTCACTGGATTAAAGATTTAAACTTAAGACATGAAACTATAAAAATACTAGAAGAAAGTGTACGGAAAACACTTGAAGAAATCAGCCTGGGTGAAAATTTTATGAAGAGGACACCCCGGGCAATTGAAGCAACATGAAAAATATACTTCTGGGTCCTCATCAAATTAAAAAGCTTCTTGCATAGCCAAGAACACAGTAAGTAAAGCAAGTAGACAGCCCTCACAATGGTAGAAGATATTTGCTGGTTTGTCTCTGTCAAAGGTTTAATAACCAGAATCCACGGAGAACTCAAATGTATTAGCAAGAAGAGAACAAGTGATCCCCTCTCAGTGTGGGCAAGGGACTTGAAGAGAAACTTCTCTTAAGAAGACAGGCACACAGTCTACAGATATATGAAAAAATGCTCATCATCATTAATCATCAGAGAAATGCAAACCAAAACTACTTTGAGATATCATCTAACACCAGTAAGAATAGCCCATATCACAAAATCACAAAATCACAGATGCTGGCATGGTTCTGGAGAAAAGGGAACACTTCTACACTGCTGGTGGGATTGAAAACTACTATATTCCTTTTGGAAAGAACATCTGGAGAACACTTAGAGAACTAAAAATAGACCTGCCATTTGATCCTATAATTCCTTTACTAAGTATATATCCAGAAGACAAAACATCACACTACAACAATGATATTTGTATCAGAATGTTAGTTGCAGCACTATTAACAATTGCTAGGTCATGGAAGAAGCCCAAGAGCCCATCGATCCATGAATGGATCAATAAATTGTAGTATATATACACCATGGAATACTATGTATCCATTAAGAAAGATGGAGACTTTACCTCCTTCATGTTTACATGGATGGAGCTGGATAATATTTTTCTTAGCAAAGTATCTCAGGAATGGAAGAAAAAGTATCCAATAAACTCAGCCATACTAAGAAACTAATTTATAGCTTTCTTAGGAAAGCTATAACCCAATTTTAGCCCAGGAATATGGGGAGAGGAAAGAGGGAGGGGAGGGGAGTGTGGACGGTGGGTGGAGGGAGGGTGATTGGTGGGATCGTGCCTATGGTTCATCTTATAAGGGTACATGTGGATCTCTCTAAATGTAGAATATAAATGTTTTAACACAATAGCTAAGAAAAAGACATGAAGGCTACGCTAACAAGTTGGATAAAAGTATTTCATATTGTATATAGAAACAGTACACTGTACCCCATGATGGTATTAATGTACACTGCTATGATTTAATAAAAAAGTAAAGCTAAAAACCAAAAAATGACTACACAATTAGAACAATTTTGTCATCTATGATTGTACATGGGGAAAGTGAATCCCTTTCTTCCACCAAGCACACATGGCACAGAAAATTACTTTTTACTGATCGAGTTGTATGGCTTAATAGTAAAATTATTGACAATATATACACTATCACTTTATTAATCATATAGCAGTAGTATTATATTTTGTTCTAAAATATGTAGGATATGAATGATTATTCCATTGATGAAGAAACAGAGATGATACAAAACTGGGATTTGTCATTTTACATTTTTAAAAAAGCACTACAAATTCTTTATTAGCTTTCACTGTACTCAGCTTTTAGGACAATCAACTCCTTTTGGAGTACCTGTGAACATTAAGTCACAGAAAGGAGCATGCATCTGTAGTAACTGGAAGACAGCCCTTGATGATGTTTTTGTCAGATTACCGTCAAATGATTTTCTAGTAAACCTTGTGAGAAGATTATGAGGGACCAGAGGACATTGGATCCTCTGTTATTGGAGAATTGTTCTAAGAGATCCCCACCCCCACCCTGTAAAAAGCCCATGTTTGGCTAGGAGACAGAATATGGGCTATCTCATTATGGCTAGAAGCAAAGCTAAGCTTGAAGACCTTCATTTCATTCATGGATATGGAAAGTCCCTGCTACTTATACCTTGTATTCTTATCTGTGGGCCACACTGCACCAATACAGTTCTATAAACTGGAATATGATTGAGCTTCTTAATTGTACTTATCTAGAGAAGAAAACAATTGTTTCATATGTTTAGGACAAAAATTAGTTTTTTGAATTGGGACAAGTTGCCTGCAGAAGTTGGGCTTTTATCCTCTCATAGGAATTGGGAGACAGAAAAGTTATCTCCTCAGATGCTTGCTTTGGAAGAGTTGGCTCCAAGGTCCTTGAGGAGAAATTTCTGGCATATTTTCTCAGAATGAACTGTGGATAATAAGAAGAAACTAGGACATAAGTTAAATTTCTTTTTTCCCGCTTTCTTTTTTTTGGGGGGTGGGAGGGTAAGAACTCTAATGATTTACTTTCTTAGCAAATTTCAAGTGTACAATAAAATATTATTAACTACACCCACATTTGGAACTTGTTCTTCTGTTACTGAAGTTTGTTGAGCATCCCATTTTATTCATGTATTATTTTCTGGATTTCATTGAGTTGTCTATCTGTATAGTTCATTGAGATTCCTTAAAATAATCATTTTGCATTCTTTGCTGGGTAATTCATAGATATTCATTTGTTTGGGGTTGGTTACTAAAAATTTATTTTCTTCTTTTAGTGGTGCCAAATTTCTTGTTTTTTTATGGTCCTGGAAGTTTTGTGTTGCTTTCTTTTAAGAAGAAGTCACATCCTCCAGTCTTTACTAGCTAGTTTTGAGAGAAAAGTATCTTTACAGTTCAGCCCAGGTAGGGATTTTGAGGCTTTCTCAGAATTTTTTGATGGTTCTACCTGTTTCACCACTTTTGTATTCCTTTTGGGGATGGGGTTATAGATTTTTCTCAATCCTTCAAAGCCAAGCTGGGTTTTGGAGTTCTTCCATTTGTTTTCTTTCGGACAATAGCTGGAGATGTTTAGGACTGTGTGCCTTCTACCATTCCTGTAAGGTCAAGCTGGCTGACTGCATGGGCTTGTGAGCCATCTTCAAAGGCTCGCGTTTGTCACTGGGGTAGGAGGTACCTATAGGGAGACAGCCATGGATGGAGGAGTGGTACAGAGCTTTGAGGGCTTCCTTTGGCCATTTGAGATTTTCCACAGGCGAGTCATCCAACATAGTCTGTGGACAGGCCCCCTGATAGAGTACATAAAAGGGTTTATTTAGTGGGACAAGCAGTCCTTTGTTGAGTTCTCAACTCTGAGTCTCTACCTCCCTTCCTTGATCTCAGCCTCTCCAAGCCACTCAGCCATATTGATCCTCTTGTTAGTCTATGTGATACTGAAAAGAGGTGGGCTTCTTGTGAAGCACCCTGTACAGCTGAGGAAGTCAGGGACTCATACATTACATTATCACTTTCCCTGCAGGAGTAAAGAGTGGTATGGGTAAAGCAAAACTGATCTTACCCTTTTCAATAAGTCTATTCTTACATTTTTTTAATGATATGCTGGAACTTCTTTATTGGACTCCCTGGACTCCAAAAATCCATTCTGACTTACAGGTGTTATCAAAATTGGTGCATCATGAGATGATGGAAGAAAACTTTTGTACAACTTCTGTTCTGTCATTTTTAATGTCACTTCTCATACGTTAGATTTCTTAATCTTAAAAACCACAACTCAAGCTACTGGGTTTACCTAATAACCCATGTTTCAGGAGCCAAAGAGGTAACTGTTGGGTTCTTTTGGATCAGGAAGAAGGTAAATTTTGAGGTCTATATATCATCCAAGGAAGATTTGGTTATTTATAGTTTAATACATAACCACTTAGAAAAGAAATACATTTTTTTCTAAGAAACAATATTAGTGCAACCAAGAACAGGATATCATAGACTAGCTTCATTTTCTTTTATAATTGGTAAGACAATATTTTATAATAGAAAGAGAGGGCTGGAGAATGAGAAATGTAACCACTTTAGGATATATTTATACATGAGGCAAAGCATTATGCTTATATTTTATATTTTATTGTTTCATTCATTTCTTTCAATAAATAAACCACTGCATAAACTATCACTACAAAATCGAGGAAGCTTAGTGTGGACAGATGAAGTGTTTTTTTTGTTTTGTTTTGTTTTGTTTTTTCTGATGTAATTCAGCTCATAAAACAGCACAGTAGGATTTCAAACAAAAATTTCAAATGGATATTAATGACTTATATATATAAGCCAGTCATTTTCACATGCTTATCCCCTGCAAGATATACTGCAGAACGCTCTATTATTCTTATTCTCTCTGAAAGATCAATATTATTCAGCTTTTGTGATTGAGAGAAAAACAATACTATGATAACATCAGCTTCATGATTTTTGAGAGGATTATTACTTCATAGTTGACCCATAGTTGCCTAGATATTTGTCTACAGACACACACAGATATACATACACAAATTTTTAAAAGTTATTTTAGTTAGATAACAGTTT
Source organism: Otolemur garnettii (assembly GCF_000181295.1). NCBI lineage: Eukaryota > Metazoa > Chordata > Mammalia > Primates > Galagidae > Otolemur > Otolemur garnettii. The sequence goes on along the minus strand of NW_003852841.1, from coordinate 52,919 downwards.
TATTTCAAGAAATAAGACTAATCAAAGTGTCTCTCCAAAATGAATTGGATCAAAACATCTTAGAGAGTCTATGGACTTAACTCACACTTCAAACAGTATCTGTTATAAAGATAATGGTAGCTCTTATTATTAAAACTATTAAAGGTCTCATATGCTTTACTTCATTTAATCACATAATGTCTCTTTGAGGTAAGTTATTTGCCCCATTATTTTTTTTCTACAATGCAAACTCTGACATGTTAAATACTAACATTACTGTGTCAGAATTTCAGCCTCAGTACTGTGAATGTGGAATGCATACTTTTAGTCTCTGAATATGTTTAAATCACTCATATAACTTTTCAATAACTTTTAAAATTACTTTCGATGTGATTTAAGTTGCAACTCTAGCTTTTCTTTCTATATTTTGTTCCTAAAACATTATATAAATATCAAGGTCAAGGAAAGCCTTTTAAAATTTTATGGATTTTCTTGAGGGACCCAGCGCAAAACATCAGTGTCGAGTTTTGTTCTCTCTAGTATCTTAAGCCATATGGCATCTTTCATCCTTTCAATGTATGTTACTGTCAAAATAATATATTTTATACTTCAGTTTGCAGAGTACCTTTTATAGAAATGCTATAAAAGTTGATTTTTCTTAAGAAGTATCATTTAATTAAATGGTTTGTCAAAAGAAAATAAACATCTCAAATTTCCTTAAACCTTCAAATCTCTCTATTAAAAAGCTGAATCCATTTTTCCTCTGGGATCCTTTCCCAGTGTTGTGTGGCCTTTCATTTGTTTATTTATTTTTTAACTTTATCATGGAATTAACATTATTTTCTTGGAAGACAAGTCTTTCTTCTGATAGCTTTATTAATAAGGTCATAATTTGAGTTGTTCAGGGTCTTATACATTCAAAAATTTTATTTGGGTACTGTGCATATGTCAAAACATATCACTTTTATATATTATAGCCCATTAGTATTTTTTGAATTATATTTACATACTATAAATTTATTTATTTAAAAAAATTTTGAACTATAACTCACCTACTGTACAATTCATCCATTTAACATGTTCATAGGTATATTAAAAGTTGTGTCCATTGCCACAATCAATTTTAGGATATTTTAATTACTCCATGCCCCATTTAGTAATCATTTCCCCAAAAGCCCTTTCCCCTCAGTCCAATGTAGCCATTAATCCACCTTCACTATCTAGAGACTTGTTTATTGAACATTTTATGTAATAGAATCATGCAACATGTGTTCCTTTATTACTGACATCTGTCACCAATTAGGGTTTATGCATGATGCAGCATACATTAATTCCTTATTAACATTTTTACTACACAATAGTATTACATTATATGGATATACCAAATTTTATTTATTTTTTCATTGGCTGGCAGATATATTTGTTTACATTTTTGGTAATTACCAGTAATACTGCTCTTATCATCATCAACAAATTTTTGTGTGGATATATGTTTTTATTTCTTTGGGGTATATATCTAGGAGTGGCATTCAAGAACTGCCAAATAGTTTTCCAAAGTAGCTACGTTATTTTACAACATTAGTGTATAAAAATTACAATTTG
>NW_003852841.1:48000-50102 GCF_000181295.1 Otolemur garnettii | reverse complement strand
CAGGATCAGTGTTGCTTATAAATTTTATATCTATTAGGATGATAAAAGAAAAGAGAACATTATATGCACAATTTGTTCTATTTGTGTTTTTAATTACCATTTCTGATTCTCTTCGTTTGATCCCTCGAGTTCAAATTACCCTCCAGTCTCATTTTCTATTTTCTTTTTTTTTTAGTATTATTTTATTTTATTTCAGAATATTATAACAGTGCTAATGTTTTGATTACATAAATTACCTTTTGTGGGGTTTGAGTCAAAGTCATAAGTGTGCCCATTATCAAGATAGCAGACAGTGTACCTGTCAGGTACGAATTTAATCGCCTTCCATTCACTTGATTTCTCTTGAGTTTTAATGCCATATGTGCAGATGAGTGTTGATAAGTTAGCTCCAATTTAATAGTGAGTAAACATATGGGGTTTGTTTTTCCATTCTTATAGTTCTTTGCTTAGAAAAATGGTCTGCAGTTTCATCCAGGTTGTTATAGAAGTATTATAACAACTTCTATACAATATAGAAGTATTATAACAACCTGGATGAATTTATTCAGTCTTTTTTTAATGGCTGAGGAGTACTTAATAGTACACATATACCACATTTTATTAATGCACTCATGTATTGATGGGTACTTAGGTTGGTTCCATAAGTTTCCAATTATGAATTGTGCTTCAATGAACATGTTAGTACATAAGTATATTTGATAAAATGCCTTTTTCTTTCTTTGAATAAATACCTAATAGTGAGATTGATAGATCAATGGTAGGTGTACTTTTATTTATGTGAGAGATTGCTATACTATTTTCAACAGAAGTTGTACTAGTTTGTTGTCCCACCAACAGCATATAAGCATTACTTTCTCTTTGCATCGACTCCAGCATATATTGTTAAAAGGTCTTGTAATCAAATCATGAAGGACATAAAATACCCAGAAAATAGATTGGGACTTGACGTATAGGGAAAGGCATCCCTTTAAAGCAGTATTTATGTGGTAGAAAATACTCTGGAATTATATCAATAGAAACATAACCTTGAATGTTGAATTGCATTTGCTAAAAGTCAGACAGTCTCTGTGTTTCTAAAACATGCTAATCTCACAAAATTATTGTCAATGGCTTTTTCTTCTGAGACAGCAGTGTGGGTCAATTGGTTCTATATTAATACTGCAAGGTTTATAAATGGGTAGCCATCCCCCACCCAAAAACTCTTTCTAATCTGGCTTTGAAATAGGGCACTAAGGCCAAATTTGGAAGGGCCTTAACAATTTGCTTTCTTTTGGGTTTTGTATTATTTTTGATACTTTGGGAGTCTTTTTTTTTTATCTAGATGGATCTCTACTGACTTTTCAACTGTGTTCTCCTCTTTATTGTCTTTATTTTTTCTCATTGAATCTGTGATCATATTAAATATCATTCAAGAAAAGACATTGTTCCTGTTTCAGAAGGATTAATCAACCTTTTCCCAATACAGCTAATGTCTCCAATCATATAAACTGCATAGGAGTAATTGAAAAATGGCTTTTGAGAAAATAATGCCCTGAAGAATTTCTCCACTAGCCTGCTTTCTCTCCCTACTTTATTCCAGATTTTTTTGATGATGATGATGATGATGTTGTTTTCCTCTTTTACTTAGCCATAAGCTCTTTATAGAACACCTCCCAGTCTGCAGGCTCTATAATCCTGGCTGAGCAAAAATTTGGGTAAGTGATTCAGCTGTCATATTCAAGGTTCTTAAAGTTTAATATGTACCATGTAGGAGAAAATATGGCCAAGTCCAGGAAAACAAAACAATGATCTGTTCTCTCTATAGGATTTTCCTACTTCTAATCTTCTCATCCTTCAACTTTATTTTTACTGCCTCTCCTTGAGTGCTATAGACTAGTTTCTTGATTCCTAAAAAATGCTTGGAAGACTTTTTCTACAAAGCTTTCTTGGAACTGCTGCATTTCACACTAACTTCTACCAGTTTCACATTCTTTGCATTTATACTTGATACTTTCTTTTTACCATTGTTCTTGGTATTTGCCATCTTAAGCCAACAATGAGTTTCTGGATAATGGAAATAAAGATATTTATTTTTCCTCTTCACTTCACATGCCTAGTTCCTA
>NW_003852841.1:44507-47609 GCF_000181295.1 Otolemur garnettii | reverse complement strand
AATTAGCTCTAAGTATGTATAAACACAGCTCAGTATTTGCAACATAACATTGAGTAGAACAAAGAGGTTTCCAATACAATGTGTTCAGTATGATATGATGTATATAAAAATAACACATTAAATATATCGTATGTATAAGAACATGCATTTGTAAATATCATGCATATAGAATTAAAGTATTAAGACATTAATGGAAGAGAAAACAGCAATTTCATTGTATTAATTATATTTTGGGAGGAAGGAAAATAAGATGGGCATTGTGGAGTTTTATTTATTTATTTTTTTTGAGACAGAATCTCCCTATGTCACCCTTGGTAGAGTGCTGTGGCATTACAGCTCACAGCAACCTTGAACTCTTGGCCTAAAGTGATTCTCTTGCCTCAGCATCCTAAATAGCTGAGACTATAGGCACCCACTACAATGCCCAGCTTTTTTTGTGTGTTGCAGTTGTTATTGTTATTTAGCTGGCCTGGGCTGGGTTCAAACCCACCACCCTTGGTGTCTGGGTGGTGCCATAACCACTGTCTTACAGATATCAAGGCCATTGTGGGGATATTAAACTATTTCTAGCTGGGGGGGGGGGCAAGATGGCCACCAGCCGCCAGCCTCCAAAAGAAACTCCTGTCCAGAGGGAAGGAAAATACACAATAAAGTTGAATATTGGGAGCCCAGCTGAGAGAGAAGAGTGATATCTGCAGAACATCTCTGCTGAGGCAAGTTGAGACTCCAAGAAAGCAATCTACAGGTTCATAATATATCCCAAAGTAAAAGTGTCTGTGCCCTCCCCCAAGAAAGTTGTGTTTTTCTCTTTGTTTTCTCTTTGTCTGCTACTGTAAGTTTTCTACAGGTGAGTGGTGAACTGAGGACCTATTATCTCATCCCACATGTGAGAACTACAGGAAGGTGGGGTCTACTTCTGGCACGGGAGCCTCCAGACCTGCTTGCTAGGGCCACGCACATCCTGCAGGCTGCTGTGGAGGAGTCCTCCACTCTGGGAGGGCCCAGAACTGCTTGCTAGAGTCATGTGTGTCCCGTGGGGGGGGGGTCAGAGGAGTCCTCCACTTCAGGTAGGCCCAGAACTGCCTGAGCCTTGTTCCTGGCATCCCTGGCTGGTGGCTGGAGAACTACAAGAGGACCGTCAGTTGAGAGGAAACAACACTAGAATGGTGGTACCCCGAGGTGAAGAGCAACAGCCACAGCAGTGGGAACAACAAGGCTCACATCCCCTGAGGATCTTCTGGATAGACACACTCTAGGTCTCTGGGCAACCAGAGGAAGCTGGCATCTTCTCTGGTGGCAGCCACTGACTGAACGGTTCTGGTTTGGACTCCAAACAGTGTAAATTCAGCATGGGGTGGAATCAGCAGAAAAACTCTGTCAACTTGAATAACCAGAGTAGATCAACTCCCTCAAGGAAGGATGGGGCAGATGCAATTGAAGATCCCATCCATAAACAGATGGCTGAGATGTCAGAAATTGAGTTCAGAATTTGGGTAGCAAATAAGATTAAAAGAATGGAAGAAAGGAGAGAATTAGAATTTCGAGAAATTATTCACAAGATGTCTCAAGAATTCAATGATTTCAAAGATAAAATGACCAAAGATTTTGAAACATTGAAGCAAGAGGTTGCAGCCCTCAAAGATCTAAAAAATAGGTTAGAATCCCTTGGTAACAGAGTAAAGAAAGCAGAAGATAGGATCTCTGACACTGGAAACAAAGCTTTTGAATGATCCCAAGTGCTCAAAGATGAAGAGAAATGGAGAGCAAAAACGGATCTTTCTGTCAGAGAACTCTGAGATAATTTGAAGAAAACTAATATTTGCCTTATAGGAATCCCTGAAGGTGAAGAAGTTGCTTCACAAAACACAGAGGCTCTTCTTCATGAAATTATGAAAGAGAACTTTCAGACATACCAGGAGATTTTGAAATTCAGATAGCAGACAGTTTTATAACCCCAGCACAACTCAACCTGAATAAGACATCCCCCAGGCACATCATAATTAACTTCACTAAAGTTAATATGAAAGAGAAAATTCCGAAAGCAGCTAGATGTAAGAAAACCACAACCTACAAGGGGAAGAATAGTAGAATGACTGCAGATCTCTCTGTCAAAACCTTTTAGCTTAGAAGAGGGTGTTCACTGAATTTTAATCTTCTGAAAGAAAATAACTTTCAACCCAGGATCCTGTACCAGCTAAACTGAGTTTCATCTATAATGGAGAAATTAAATATTTTAATGATATTCACATGTTGAAGAAATTTTCCATAACTAAACCAGCTCTTCAGGATATTCTCTGACCTATCCTCCGTAATGATCAGCTCATTATGTGTGTTCACAAAAGTAAACACATGCAGAAACTTTTGATCAAATTCCAACTACCACAGTGGCAAAAGGATTAAAAATGTTGACTGGATTTTTGAAAAACTCAATACCGAAAATTTTACTAGGGTTATCAATATTATCAATAAATGTGACTGGCTTAAATTGTCCTCTAAAGAGGCACAGGTTGGCTGACAGGATACAAAAACTGAGGCCAGATATCAGCTACATACAAGAATCTCATTTTACCTTAAAAGATAAATATAGACTCAGGGTGAAGAGATGGTCATCTATATTCCAGGCAAATGGAAAGCAGGAAAAAGCAGGTCTTACAATTTTATTTGCAGATACAATAGGCTTTAAACCAATAAAAGTAAGCAAGGATAAGTATGGCCACTTTTTATTTGTTAAGGGTAATACTCAATACTATGAGATTTCAATTATCAATATTTATGCACCCAACCAGAATGCACCTCAATTTATAAGAGGTACTCTAATAGGCATGAGCAACTTCATTTCTGCCAGCTCCATCATAGTCGGAGATATTAATACTCTTTTGGCAGTGTGGATAGATCCTCCAACAAGAAGCTTAGCAAAGAAATCTTGGATTTAAAGTTAACCATTCAACAAATGGATTTAACGGACATCTACAGAACATTTCATCCTAACAAAATTGAATATACATTTTTCTCATCAGATCACAGAACATACTCCAAAATTGTCCACATCTTAGATCACAAGTCTAAACTCAGTAAATTTAAAAGTATAGAAATTATTCCATG
>NW_003852841.1:42848-44008 GCF_000181295.1 Otolemur garnettii | reverse complement strand
GGAGGTTGCTGTGAGCTGTGACTCCACTGCACTCTACTGAGTGAAAAAAAGTGAGACTCTGTCTCTACAAAAAAAAAAAAAAATTACAGCAGAATTAAATGAAATTGAAAATAAAAGATTATATAACAGATCAAATTGAAAATAAAAGATTATATAACACATTATATAATCAAAAAGTTTAGCTAACCTAACCAAGAAAAAAAGAGTAAAATCTCTAATTTCATCAACCAGAAATGGTAAAGACAAAATAACAACATACCCCTCAGAAATTCAAAAAATTCTTGATGAATATTACAAGAAACTTTATTCTCAGAGATCTGAAAATCTGAAGGAAATCGGCCAATACTTGGAAGCATGTCACCTTCCAAGACTTAGTCAGAAGGCAGTGGAAATTTTGAATAGGCCTATATCAAGTTCTGAAATAGCACCAACTATACAAAATCTCCCTAAAAAGAAAAGCCTGGGACCAGATAGCTTCACATCAGAATTCTATCAAACCTTTAAAGAGGAACTAGTATCTATAATAGTTAACCTTTTCCAAAATATAGAAAAAGACGGAATACTACCCAACTCATTCTATAATACAAACATCACCTTGATCCCCAAACCAGGAAAAGACTCAACAAGAAAATTATAGACCAATATCACTAATGAATATTGAGGCAAAAATATTCAACAAAATGCTAACAAAAAGAATCCAACAACACATCAAAAAGATATACACCATGACCAAGTGGTTTTATCCCAGGATCTCAAGGATGGTTCAACATACGTAAATCTATAAACATAATTCACCACATAAACAAATTAAAGAACAAAGACCTTATGATTCTCTCAATTAATGCAGAAAAAGCATTTGATAATATCCAGCATCCCTTCATGATCAGAACACTTAAGAAAATTGGCATAGAAGGAACATTTCTCAAATTCATAGAGGCCATCTACAGCAAACCCACAGCCAATATCATAGTGAATAGAGTTAAATTAAAATCATTTCCATTCAGATCAGGAACCAGGCAAGGTTGCCCATTGTCTCCATTGCTCTTTAACATTGTAATGGAAGTTTTAGCCATTGCCATTAAGGAAGAAAAGGAGATCATGGGTATCCATATAGGATCAGAAGAGTTAAAACTTTCACTCCTCAGAGATGATATGATTGT
>NW_003852841.1:41309-42515 GCF_000181295.1 Otolemur garnettii | reverse complement strand
AATGCAACCCCTATTAAAGCTCCACTCTCATACTTTAATGATCTAAAAAAATACTTCATTTTATATGGAATTAAAAAAAAACCTTGAATAGCCAAGATATTACTTTGAAATAAAAACAAAGCAGTAAGAATCATGCTACCAGACATCAGACTATATTATAAATCGATAGTGATCAAACAGCGTGGTAGTGGCACAAAAAACAGAGAGGTAGATGTATGGAACAGAATAGAGAGCCAAGAGATGAACCCAGTTACTTACTGTTATCTGATCTTTTCCAAGCCAATTAAAAATATTGAGTGGGGAAAAGATTCCCTATTTAACAAACGGTGCTGTGCAAACTGGCTGGTGACCTGAAGAAGACTGAAACTGGATCCACACCTTTCACCACTAACTAAAATAGAATCTCACTGGATTAAAGATTTAAACTTAAGACATGAAACTATAAAAATACTAGAAGAAAGTGTACGGAAAACACTTAAAGAAATCAGCCTGGGTGAAAATTTTATGAGGAGGACCCCCCCGGGCAATTGAAGCAACATCAAAAATACACTACTGGGACCTCATCAAATTAAAAAGCTTCTTGCACAGCCAAGAACACAGTAACTAATGAAAGCATACAGCTCTCAGAATGGGAAAAGATATTTGCAGGTTATGTCTCTGACAAAGGTTTAATAATCAGAATCCACAGAGAACTCAAACCTATTAGCAAGAAGAGAACGAGTGATCCCATCTCAGGATGGGCTAGGGACTTGAAGAGAAAATTCTCTGAGGAAGACAAGTGCATGGCCTACAGATAAATGAAAAAATGCTCATCATCATTAATCATCAGAGAAATGCAAATCAAAACTACTTTGAGATATCATCTAACACCAATAAGATTAGCCCATATCACAAAATCACAAAATCACAGATGCTGGCATGGTTCTGGAGAAAAGGAAACACTTCTACACTGCTGGTGGGATTGAAAACTAATACACCCCTTTTGGAAGGACATCTGGAGAACACTTAGAGAACTAAAAATAGACCTGCCATTTGATCCTATACTTCCTTTACTAGGTATATATCCAGAAGAGCAAAAATCACACTGCAACAAAGATATTTGTACCAGAATGTTTATTGCAGCCCAATTCATAATCGCTAGGTTATGGAAGAAGCCCAAGTGCCCATTGACCCATGAATGGATCAAGAAACTGTGGTGTATGTACA
>NW_003852841.1:38857-40496 GCF_000181295.1 Otolemur garnettii | reverse complement strand
ATTGACACATCATCATCACCCAAAGGCTATAGTTTGGATTAGGGTTCATCTTTGGTGTTTTGCATTCTGTGGGTACAGACAAATGTATAATGTATTATGTGACATGTATCCACCATTATAGTATCATACAGCATAGTTTCACTGCCATAAAAATATGGCCTCGTTATACATATTTGATTAATTATATCTTACAAATAATACAGATGTGGTTTGAATTTTGAGCTCATATATGTTACATAAGGGCTTGATATAGAAAGAAGGTATATCTGACTCTAAGACTAATATGGATTAAACATATATATGTGTGTGTGTATATGTGTGTATGTGTGTGCATGTTTTTTTCATTCAACAGAAATGTATTGATTAAATTGTAACTGCATCATACATATCGAGTAATCTAATAGTACTGGTAATAATAATTTTTAAAAGATGAACAAGGATGGGGCCTGGTCTGTATCCCGAAGAGATATACAATCTCTCTTAGGGTAATGTCTTTATTTTTGCAGGATAAATAGGCAATTAAAATGGAGTGTAACAAGTCCTACAATAATGACAAGTTTAAAGACTCCTCTGAGAATTTTTTTAAATCATAAGAATAGCAAGACATATGGTAGTGAACTGCATGAAAAAGAAAACATGTACGTGTATGCGTGTGTGCTTGCACATGTGTGTCTGTGAATATCAGCATTGTGAGTAAAGACTAATATAATATCATATCCTTCTTAGTGTTTTTTTAACTTTACTCCACACAATTTGAACACCAAATATTTTAAGTATTAGAGGATAACATTTATGATTACACTAGTAAAAGAATTAATAAATTAATAATCATTTATGGCTAATAAAATGCTTTCTTTTATAAAATTTATATAAAGTAATAAATAACTCATCTTGCTTGCTAAACATCAGTGATTCGGGGTCTCTAGCTTTGGCAACATTAAATTCCTCTCTTAAAATGAAATAAAAAATTTTCAAGTACCAATAAAAAAAATATAAACTCATTGTATGGTTCACACATTGACATGTCTGTGTACTGCCCCTCATTTTCATTTATAAATCACTCATACATGATACATATAGACTCATAATAAAAAAAGATATTCAGTAACTATAATTATAGGTTGGTTGTGATTTTAATTTTTGTCAAATGAATTTGGACCCTAAGTTAACTTTTGACTGGCACTTACATGTAGTGAAATATTTCTGCCCAAAACAAAGAATAGAGCACTCTATAATTTAAACTGGCATATTCATGAGCTCTATAGATGGATTTGATACACAGTAAACAAGAAAAAAAAATTATATATGTAAATATAGCATAGCAGATGTTACATATATTTCCTCATAAGAATAAGCTAGATAGGAAACAAGGATTGCCATATAATGTTGGATACATCTGTTTTGCATCAGGATTTTATAATTTTCTTACATGGAATAATTTATGGGAAAGGAAAGAAACTTAACTTCTGTGTATATCATATTGGTTTTAAGAGCACCTTAGCAAATAGAAGAGTTGTATGTTACAAGTTCCTCCCAGTTTAGAGAAATGAAGCCCTGTATTTCCCACCAAAAACTGAGCTCTGCATTGTAATTCTGCTGTATTCACGCATGTTACATTACAAGTAACCTAAAGCCCATG
>NW_003852841.1:37442-38528 GCF_000181295.1 Otolemur garnettii | reverse complement strand
ATCCTCCTGTCTTGGCCTCTTTCAAGTAGGTGGAATACAGACAAGCACCACTGTGCCAGGACCAGGAGAGTACTTTACTTCTACCCCTACAACATTCATTTTCTAGGATGCCCATTTCTAGTCTCTTCCTGACTTCTTCTCCTAACTCAGATCCAGGCAACCACTGATCTGTTTTTTCTTGTCTTTTCCAGGACTTTCTTTGTGCCTAACTTTCACAGGTGTAATGATTTTGAGATTCATCTATGGTGTTAGCTTTATTGGTAGTTTGCTCCTGTTCAGTTGCTGAGGGTATTCCGTAGGATGGATATATCATATTTTGTGTGACTTATCAGTTGATGGTTGTTTGTAGCTTCTGCCCCTCACTTCTTGCCCATTATGAAGAATGCTACTGATAACATTCACATGCATGCCTCTGTGAACACTTGTCTTAACTTCTCTTGGGAATGCCTGCAAGTATCATTACCAGGTCTTATCATAAATGTGTGATTAACATTTTAAGTAGCTGACAAACTATTTTTCCTTAGTGGTTGTGCCAGCTGGCATTCACACTGAATTACTGTGGTAATTCCTGCTGTAATTTTCTAGGTAACAAAACACAGACTGGGTGGGTTAAGCAGCAGAAATTTGTTTTCTCACAATTCTGGTGGCTTAACTAGGTGTCAGCAGGGTTATCTTTTTCGGATGTGCGCCTTTTTGATTTAGTGATGCTGTCTTCTCCCCGTGGCTTCATATGGTCATTACTCTGTGGGTACCTGTCTGTATCTCAATCTCTTCTTATAAGGCTACCAGATATATTTCATAAGATTGGGACCCCCCCCCCATTTGACTTCATTTTATCTTCATTACCTCTTTAAAGGCTCTATGTCCAAACACATATTCTGAGATACTGGGGTTAGGACTTCAACATAAGAATACTGGAGAAACAATTCAGCCCATATACCTACCAACAATGCATGAACATTTCAATTGTTCTACATTCTTATCAATACATGATATTGACAGTCTTTTAAATATTTGTTATTTTACTAGGTGTGTAGCCATATCTGTAGTATAATTAATTTTCATTTCCCTAATGACTAATGATGT
>NW_003852841.1:31532-36439 GCF_000181295.1 Otolemur garnettii | reverse complement strand
CAAATGAGTAAACAGTCAGAGAGATGTTTAGGAAAAAGGATTGGCTCTAGAGCAAATTCAGCAGCAGCAAAATTACTGAATTTGTCAATAGAAAAAACTGGAACCCAATCTATTTCTCCCACCTGCTGACTGTACAGTCTCAAGTTGAGTGTGCACCCACATTCTAATCTGTAAATCAGACATACTGATAATACACCATCATAGGTGAGCTTTAATTTTACCATGTAAATGAACTTCCTTTGGCATTGCTCTACATACTAAAAGACTTAATAGATGTTAATTGAATCAGAAATGCTTGAGTGCTTTAATGACTTGCTTTTGAGGGAATAAATTTTTCCTTGCAAGACTTCATTTATATCCATGGTCAACTCAATCACCAATTTGTCCATTTTTATCTCCAAAATATATCTCAAAAGCATCCATTCCTCTTTTTAATGCCCTAACTCTGCCCTAGTTGAATCCACAATTATTACTTTTATAAAATTCTTTGATACATTCTGTCTGTGTCCTGCTTCTATTCTAATGCCCTTTAAACTATTTTCCACAAAAGAACTAGAGTGATTTCTGTCTTCTTCACTCCATCCTCACATTTTTTGCTTTCTTCCTTTGTTTCTAAAACATCTATTTGATCATTCCACTCTTACTTCTCATTATTTTTACATTAAAATAACCCTTAATCAGGGTCTCTCCTAATAGGAACCCTGCAATGTCTGCACTTAGCTAATGTTGGTTTTCATGTATGGCTTCTTCCCACATTCTTTCTCTTAGTTCTTTCAGAGGTTGGCCATCTATTGATACCTCATCTCCTCCTTACCGTACCTACAGTCTTATTGTTGCCTTTTCAGGAAATCATCCTCTGTCTCTCCATTTAATTATAACCTCTTTTTGTCACCCACCATTTTTCTTTTTCACTGAATCCTATTTCATTTTGAGCATGTAATCTCTGTTGTAATCCTGTGCAAATTATTGGGCTACTTGTTTATAGTTTTCTTCTTTCCTTAGATCTGCAAGTCTGTGAAGGCAGAGACATTGTTTCATTCATCAATGTCAACTGACCCCTTTGTAACAATGAAAATACATCCTGCATTTCAGATATTTACATTACGATTCATAACAGTAGCAAAATTATAATTATGAAGTAGCAACAAAGATCATTTTATGGGTGGGGGTCACCACAACATGAGAAACTATATTAGAGGGTCACAGCATTAGGAGGCATTAGGAAGGTTGAGAACCACTAGCATAATGCCACCTAAATTCATTGAAAGAGATGATCTTTAATGTCAATTTTCACTAATAGATTTGGACTCAGACAAAAATAAAATTATACAGAGGTGTCAAAATTTTTGTTATCCAAGTCTATAGATATAAATTGAATTAAAATTTATTGAATGTAACTTTTGATTTGGAAAAGATATTGCATGAAGAGATGCTAAAAGTAAAAAGGAAAAAGAATACACTATTTACCACCTACAAACACACAGGGAACAAATATTTGACTAGCCCCCTCATGTTATTGTCTTGCTTTTCCTTTTCATGTGGTGTAACAATAGGTTTGGTGACCTGAAGTAATAACAGGAAAGACTTCACTATCTACCAATAATGTTCCTGATTTTCCACCTAAGGGTTCTGCCTTTGTTCAATCACAACTATTCAAGGTGGACATTTTCTCCCATGTATGTAGTAAATGATTCTCCTAAAAATAGATCACATACAGGATAATTCCTAGAGAAAGAACTCCATACTGACATGGACAGATCATTTGCTTCAAATTTCCTTCCCCTACTACCTTGGAAGTCTAGTCCTTTGTAATGATTTTTTTCTACACTTTTCAATCTTAATTTCCACAGACAATTAGTAACACTAAACTGACTCATTCTTTCTTTTCCTCCTCTTGCTTAGTGAATCTCAATGTATAACATCATATATTCATATTTCTCCATGCAGAGTTTAGCTATCAAAGCAAATGGGGAATCTGAAGCCTTGGGAAATCACTTTTTTATTATTTCAAAATATATAAAATCATACAGAAAAAAAAAAAAAACCCTCACAAGTTTGGTGAAACCATCACCAAAGAAACAATTGCTGCTTTCATTTATCTCTTTTATGGGATCTAGTTTACTTTTATTCAAAGATACATAAATTTATTGTGGGACCTGAGATTACATTTATTTTCACAGATGGAAAAAGAAAATTTACTAATATCCTGCTAGTAGTCACTGGCTGACCAAAATGTGCTCACACTTAATGATTTGATTGAATATAATGAAGGTTGGGTTCTCAGTGTTCCTCCACAAATTAATAAACCTCTGTACACATAATAATCTCTTGGGAAATGTTTAGATTTGTGTGAATGTTTTAATTTATAGGAAAGTTTACATTAAGAATAAATAATTTTAATAAGTAAAAAATAACTTCCCTAATGGGGAAATATCAATTCATTTTAAGAGTTAGTTATTTGGGGGGTGGAAACCAAGATGGCAGACTCCAGCCAGCTTTTTACAGAAGCTCCTGTCCAGAAGGAGGAAAGGACAGAAGTTTAGCAAGTTAGCTGATGGTTTGGAGTGGAGCCAAGAGAGAAGATTTGAAGAGAACACTTCAACCTTCCTGAGACAAGCTGTGACCCCAAAATACAATTCAAAGGTACAAAATCCACCACGAAGCAGATGGGAGTTCCCTCCGCCACAAGAAAAGCTCGCAGTTTACGCCATGCAAACAAACGAGCAGAGTTCAAACATCTGCCCACTCTATCCCATGGGACAGACCCCCTAAAAACTGGACCTCTTACCCCTTCTGGCATGCCACGGCACCCTCCTGCCAGGCATAAAACTGTGAAACTGTATAAAACTGTATATATTCCCCATCTGGAACACTGAACTCCGAGGATTCTGCCCACTCACCCTGAGGTCTAGAGGTTTGTTACCTATGGAGTCCAGATTCTTGGGCATCTTCTTGAGAAAAGTGGAGGGGGAAAGGGCTGGTGCTGCTCTGTGCTGACTGTGGCACAGGAGTGAGGAGAAGAAAGTTGGCTTCGAGGAAGCCATACAGCAACAGTGGTATCCTGAGCTGCAAACTGACACCATTCCAGATAGGTGAGCCCCATCTCTCTGGGCAACCAGAGGTTCCAGACAGCAGCCACAGCAGAACGTTCTAGGTAACTTTTGTAAGTAAAGAGACCATTAGCACCAGCCCTCAGTGGAATAGCTGAGACAAAGGCAGTGGGTGGGCAGAGGCTGGAATTGACACCTGAGTGTAAACTCTAATTGCTTGCTGCCCAGGGCTGAGTTCTTCACCAGCTCTAGCAGCCTCTGACTTGGCAGAAGAATCTAGCCAGGACAGGGGCTGGAATTAAGAGAACATTCACAGCCTAATTTAAACATGCAAGGCCCCCCTGCTGGACTCAGATTTCCAGGTGATTCTGGCAGTCATAAACCCCGGGAGCAGTTGCCTACTAGAGTGAATAGGGTCACAGACCTGGGGGATTATGAGTGACTGGGTGCAAGGTGGGGAAGGAGGTATTAACCTTCCCAGACTAACCTATTTGCTGGGTGGGTCCCTTTGTGCTCACGGAGCACTGGAGCAAGTTATATCCAAGCTGTGATCAGACCCCGCTTATCTAGCTGCTGGAAAGAGTTGAACTTTTTGACCTGAAATGGGTGCTGACTGGGGCAACTGATTTGGACCCCTTAAACTGGGCAGACCACCAGGGACTACTCAAAGGGGCACCCTGGGTGTATGGTTGATGGAAGATTTGATTTTCCTTGCCCAATTGTTGTTTGTGGTGGCGGGGTGACTTAATTGCTGGTATTTCTCCATAGCAGAGAGACTTCAACCAAGAGTAAATGAACCAGTAGGGTAGGACAGAGACCAGCTGAAAATAAGACAGAGCCACTTAGCCTTACCAAACCAAGCAGGTCCCCAATCTCTCAGGCCATAACACAGTATGGGTCCTTGACAAATGGGGAAAAGCCAAATGAGGTAAAATAATCATGGGTCAGAATCAGTGGAAAAGCTCTGGTAATATGAATAACCAGAGTAGATCAAACCCCCCAAGAAAGGATTGGCTGGTAATATGAATAACCAAAGTAGGTCAACCCCCCCCCAAGAAAGAATGTGGCAAGTGAAACTGAAGATCCCCTATATAAACAGATGGCTGAGATATCAGAAATTAAATTCAGAATTTGGATTGCAAATAAGATTAATAGAAGAGAGGCAAAGATAGAACTAGAAATTTAAGGAGCATTTAAAAGTTCACTCAAGAATTCAACAAATTCAAAGACAAAACCACCAAAGATTTTGAAAAATTAAGGCAAAGAATGCAGCCCTCAAAGATCAGAAAAATATGGTAGAATCTCTTGGTAACAGTGCAGGAGGCAGAAGAAAGAATCTCAGATGTAGAAGACAAAGCTTCTGAATAAGTCCAAATGTCCAAAGAGATTCAGAAATGGAAAGCAAAATAGATCATTCTCTCAGAGAGCTCTGGGATAATTTGAAGAAAAGTAATATTCACCTTATAGGAATCCCTGAAGGCAACGAAGTTACTTCATAAAATACAGAGGCTCTTCTTTATGAAATTATGAAAGAGAATTTTCCAGATATGTCAAGAGATCCTGAAATCGAGATTACACACAGCTTCAGAACCCCAGCACGACTCAACTCGAATAAGACATCTCCCAGACACATCATAATTAACTTCACTAAAGTGACTATGAAAGAGAAAATCTTGAAAGAAGCGAGATGTAAGAAAACCATAACCTACAAGGGGAAAAATATTAGAATGACTCCAGATCTCTCTGCCAAAACCTTTCAGGCAAGAAGAGGGTGGTCATCAACATTTAATCTCTTAAAACAAAATAACTTTCAGCCCAGGATCCTGTATCCAGCTAAACTGAGTTTCATTTATGATG
>NW_003852841.1:26382-27571 GCF_000181295.1 Otolemur garnettii | reverse complement strand
ATATTCAATTAAATTCATTTGATTCAGTAATAGCTAACCCTATAGTAGCTTCTCTCCTCCTGGGAAGGTTCCTGGAGAAGATACACAAAAATGAAATATGAAATCAATGATTATTGGTAATCATTATTGAATGATGATTATTATTAATGATTAATTATTATTGAATGATTATTGAAATTAATGATTATTGGGTGCCTAACCTAAACCATCATCCAGAGCTCTGGTAAACTGACTTGGAAGATATAGCTCTTGTGTGAGAATAAAACCCTAAAGCACACCTGTTGTCCCAAATCCCAAGGTTGAAACTTTGTATATTACCAGTCTCTGGTTTTCCCTGCAGGCAGAAGACTAGCACATATAAATCCACAATCCATGGCTATGCCTCAGTATGGAATAGAGAGTTCTCAATATGTAAAATACTATGAAGAGTGAAACAGCTTTTCATTCTGGTTTTGTTTTTATTTAGGTAGAGAAACAGTATTATTCAACACTATCTTTGCACTATATGATACAGGTACTTACTGTATGGCCCATTATAGAGTAGAACTGCTGCTATAATATCCTACAAAGTAGATGCACAATATAGTACTCTAAATGATCCTTTGGGGGACAAACCACAACCTGTTTATTGATCAGGAAGACCAAATTTCTATCTCAGCCACTCTCACACAAATACGTTCTCTCCATGTAACTAAAGGGCCTGAAATGTGCTGAGGGAACCTCCTCTCTGGCCTATAAGCTTTCAGCTAAGAGAGGAATGCTGGCAGTAGTTATTCTGGGAAATGATAAATCAAAACCCTTTCCTGGAAGTTCCATTAATATCAACACAACATGGCAGAGATATTGACACAGTGAGAAAACATTGCCTTCAACAATAGGACTTTGTTGATAAAACAATGCAATGTCTAGACCATTAGCAACAATTTAGGAATCTATTTTCTCCATCAATGTCATTTAGCTTACACACAACACACACGGACACTGAAAATGTGCAGCAGTTAGGCAGAGAAAGTGAAGTGGAATATCATTAAATATGAATGCAGGGTGAGTTAGAAAAACAGTAAACCAATTCTGTCTCTCCCCCACACATACACAGACACTCTTGAATGTGGAGACAATTTATATTCAACAATATCTTCCAATATTTACAGATATTATTTAATGTGGCAACTAACAGAGAATGATTTCA
>NW_003852841.1:24309-25761 GCF_000181295.1 Otolemur garnettii | reverse complement strand
GGTTTCTGGAAGGGATTTAATTCACTCATGCCTCATTCTTACAGCACCTAGCAATTCCAAGTTTATCACAAGCATGTAGAATGAGTGGATATGTTTCCAAAGGAATCACACAAAAATAAAATTTTAAAGGGACAGAAAGTCCAGAATTGTCCATTCTGAAGTTAATGTACACATGTGATCTATTCCCTATTTTTTAAACCTGATGCCCAAAGTTGCCTAGAAACCACCATCTTCAAAACCTGTAGATCTTACTATCAAATATCTTGTTCATGAATCTATATTGCTCTCCCTTCTTTCCATCCTTCTTACCTTCTATTCTTCTTTTCTTTTTTCCTTCCCTCCCTACTTCCTTCTCTTCTTTCTTCCTTCCCTCTTTTCTCCCTCCCTCCCTTCTTTTCTCTTATTTCCTTCCCTTCTTCCAAAAAGATCTATGTGCAAGTATTTCAAGGTCAATTATTTAAAAATTTGGCAAGACAAGAACAATTATATTGTGGTATGATTGGCATGAAGTTAGAGGGCAGGATATATGACAACACGGAAGACTTCCACTATTTTGAGAGGTTAGAAAAGACTGCTTGGAGGAGGCAATTAGTGGACTAAGTCCTGAAATACAAGAAAGAATGAAGCAGAATTATACAGAATGGTGTGTTTTATGTTTTGAGAAGAGAGATAAACATGTTTGAAGGATATCTTGAAAGATAATTTAAAAATCATTTTCCCTTATAAGCTCCAGATTCAAGAACTAAGACATGATGCCTTGAATTCCCTGCAGATTTGTTCCAGCATACTTTCTTTGTTTGCTTTATTGAAGCCATGGATTTGAAGGAGTCAGACA
The DNA here is from genome assembly GCF_000181295.1 of Otolemur garnettii. Taxonomy (NCBI): domain Eukaryota; kingdom Metazoa; phylum Chordata; class Mammalia; order Primates; family Galagidae; genus Otolemur; species Otolemur garnettii. Next base: position 24,926 of record NW_003852841.1, on the reverse strand, counting down.
CATAGTAGCTGTGAAAAAGCACTTTTGAACCCACCACAATCAAGCTCAAAATTACAGAGTTAATTCCCACTGCTCAAGTCTAGAGACATTGGAAAAAAATTGTGTATCAGTGAGAAACCCAACATGGAACATGGTCCTGGTTTGTTCACTGGGAATGGCTATTATTCCCAGACTTGGCAACTTGGGTTTGAATATCACCTGTGTTACTGACAGGTTATGAGGCCTTAAATAAATTATTTAACTTCTCTGAGCCCCAGTTTACCCATTTATAAAGTGATCAGAAAGACTGTAAATGTTCAGTGAAATAATATATTTTACAATACTTAGCATAAGTCCCAGCACTTTATATTCAACCAAAAAATACCTATCAATACTATAATTATTACTACTGACTATTTCTGCTTTTCTCAATTCTGGGTACTTGTAAGAATTACGTTAGGGCTTTTGCAAGAATTTGGATGTCCAAGTCTCTGTACAGAATTCACTTGAGCACAATATCTGTAGGCATATTTCAAAAAGTACCATCAGCAGTTTCTATATTGAACTAAGACTCTGCCAAAATTATATGAATGATTTTCTCTTAGAAGTGCATTCTACAGAGGCTCCAACAAAGAGTA
>NW_003852841.1:21146-23206 GCF_000181295.1 Otolemur garnettii | reverse complement strand
GCACTGACGGAAAGTAGTCTAGTTATAGGCAGAGCATACTGTATTAAACTAATGTAGTCTTTGGAGTCTAAAGGTCTCCAGTCCTAATGCTGCATTGAAATGTGTGGCTTTGGATATGTTAGCTACAATGGTTAACTCAAAGTGTTATACAGATTGAGAGATGGAATAAGCATCCATCAAATACATGGTAGGATCACAAGTATTAGCTAAAGAAATGGGTTCTGATGAAATTCTTTCAGTGCCTGGGCCCTCACTACCCCCCTTGAAGACATAATAATAGCTATTTTCCAAAGCCTAAAATGTACAAGCCACATGTTTCTATGCACCATTTAAGGCAGGACAGAGAAAGTTACCATTGCAGAAATGAATGTGTTTGACCCATAAAAGGATAACATTCTTCAGCTCTATTGGAAGGCGACACATACACAGACACCATGTCAAATGCCAAGTCCTTAATGAAGCTATACTAGTCTAGTTTAAGCATCCATTCAGTGGAGTTCATAATCATAATGTTTTCACTGGTATCAAAAAAGGAATATAATATATAAGCACACGTGCATATTTTAAAACATTTATCTAAATATTTTACCTAAGTTCCTTAAAACCAGAGCCTGATATAAAGAGCTTTCAGGCTCATAATTTATTTAGAAAATCATTCCAGAGCACAGCGGGGAGGCATCTAGTGAGGTAACCAAGAAAGAAGAAAACCAACCACATATGCTTGGTCTCAACTTCTGAGGAGTCTGGTGCAATTTATAACAAAACTGACTGCTCAGCACCAGAAGAAAAGACATTTATCCAGATGCCGCTATCCTGCATTGGTCAATAGAGCTCCAAGGCCTCAACTACCATACACTTCTGAGATATACCAGCAAAAATTAATGTTACCATGGGTATCACATATGGTGGTATCAAAGAAGTCTCTGGGCAGGAGGAAATAATTCCTTGGCAAGGTCTAGAACAAAGTTCACACCACAGTAAAGCTAATGGACCTTGCGTGAAATTAATTGCATCAACAGTGGCAGAGTAATATGTGCCGTTTGGTGCATTTTGCAGCATTCAGGATGGCTCATCTCATTCATTAAGTTCAATGTCTCACAAAGAACCCTTCAGGAAGGTCAGGCTCCAAGAAGACATTAAAGGAGGCTCAGTAGAACATGTTACTAACTCCACTGCCATGTTCTGGAACACAGAAATTCATTATCTAGCTGGTACACAGATGGAAATTTATTATCTTTTGACTCCAACATTTACTTCTTATTTCACTCACTTTTGGCCTTCAATTCTGTTGTTCTAGGAAGCTCGCCTTAGAAGTGGATTACTCAAGACTCTATTCTTAAGGAAGGATTCTGAGCCCTTGTTTGTCTTGCCCCTGTTGAGTTATGGTTCCTATAATTTCCTTTTTATCAATATTACTAGGCATGGAAGCATCAAAGGACCGCTTACTGACATGCTTGGGGTAGATCCTAACCAGGGACACATACATCCTCCAGAATAGTAACTCTTGTTTATCTCCTAGGGCATTGGCAGTATTTCAAGATGAACAGGTGGTGGTAGTATTAGCCTCAAATTCAGCATAAAAATAATATTTTCCTCTAGTGGAAGTTATTCCTTCCACATGACCCAGACCAGAAACCATTAATGTAGATTTTCCTGTGGTCATGAGATTGAAAACTATTTCCATACTTCTTCTAATTGGGTGAAATGAGTAAAATTAGGTCAAACACAGTAATGGTGAAAAGAGTTGGTCTTGATTCTACAATATGGTTCCAGAATATAGGTAATCTAGCTGCTGGGACCATAACACTGCATATAAGAGCTATTAATTCAGCAAATATCTGACTTACTGGAGTGTGGTCTTTAAATTCTGCAGTCTCTGAGCTGGTGTCTGGATGAGCCTTTAATGGACTATTGCACTATTCTTTGATTTTGTCCACTTTTATGAGATGAATGTAGATTAAACCTGAGAGTTCCAGTTGCATGTCTGTTATTGCACATTTGATAACTTGGTCACTTGATAATTGCACATTTGCAAACTTGGTCACTTAGCCTGAGGGAAT
>NW_003852841.1:18384-21126 GCF_000181295.1 Otolemur garnettii | reverse complement strand
CACTTCTGGGATATACCAGCATAAATTAGCATTCCCATGGGTATCATGTATGGTGGTATCAAAGAAGTCTCTGGGGAGGAGGAAATAATTCCTTGGCAAGGTCTAGAACAAAGTTCACACCACAGTAAAGCTAATGAACCCTGCGTGAAATTAATTGCATCAACAGTGGCAGAGTAATATGTGTCGTTTGGTGCATTTTGCAGCATTCAGGATGGCTCATCTCATTCATTAAGTTCAATGTCTCACAGAGAACCCTTCAGGAAGGTCAGGCTCCAAGAAGACATTAAAGGAGAACATGTTACTAACTCCACTGCCATGTTCTGGTACACAGACAGAAATTCATTATCTAGCTGGTACACAGATGGAAATTCATTATCCTTTGACTCCAACATTTACTTCTTATTTCACTCACTTTTGGCCTTCAATTCTGTTGTTCTAGGAAGCTCGCTTTAGAAGTGGATTACTCAAGACTATTCTTCATGAAGAATTCTGAACCCTTGTTTGTCTTGCCTCTGTTGAGTTATGGTTCCTATAATTTTCTTTTTATCAATATTACCAGACATGGAAGAATCAAAGGACAGCTTACTGGCATGCTTGGGGTAGATCCTAACCAGGGACACATACATCTTCCAGAATAGTAACTCTTGTTTATCTCCTGGGGCATTGGCAGTATTTCAGGATGAACAGGTGGTGGTAGTATTAGCCTCAAATTCAGCATAAAACTAATTTTTTCCTCTAGTAGAAGTTATTCCTTCCACACGGCCCAGACCAGCAAACATTAATGTAGATTTTCCTGTGGTCATGAGATTGAAAACTATTTCCATACTTCTTCTAATTTGGGTCAAATGAGTAAAATTAGGTTAAACAGAGTAATGGTGAAAAGAATTGGTCTTGATTCTACAATATGGTTCCAGAATATAGGTCATCTAGCTGCTGTGATCATAACACTGCATATAAAAGCTATTGATTCAGCAAATATCTGACTTACTGGAGTGTGGTCTTTAAATTCTGCAGTCTCTGAGCTGGTCTATGGATGAGCCTTTAATGGACTATTGCACTATTCTTTGATTTTGTCCACTTTTATGAGATGAATGTAGATTAAACCTGAGAGTTCCAGTTGCATGTCTGTTATTGCACATTTGATAACTTGGTCACTTGATAATTGCACATTTGCAAACTTGGTCACTTAGCCTGAGGGAATGCTATGCAGAATATCATGCAAACAGATCAGGAGTTCTTTGGATGGTGGTGCTTCCATGGGCACTGCAAGCAAGCCAAAGGGCAAACCTTTAGTTGAAGAATCATTGTTCTCTTCCATACAGATTTCCAGTGGTTAATCACATGGCTGTTGGTCCATTAAAGAGAGTTTATCATTTTGTGGGATCAATGTTGGGCTCGGCTGCTTGTCCAAAAAGTATTGAGAGCTCAGAATAGTCAGGGCATACTAATTGGGAGGGAGCCCATGCTGTTGGGCCCATTTTGCCTTTATCCTTGCCTCAGTGACCATTCCACTTACAGAGCATTATAGTAGCATCAGTGTGGCTAAATAAAAATGCCAGCTGATATCTACAGAATCAAACATTCTTTTATAGCTGGGTGTCATCAGGACATGCTCTCTGGGCATTAATGTGAGACAGGAACATCTTTTCTCTTTGCATTGGCTTCTCCATCTGGTTGCATATCTGTATCCCAGACTGTTTTGTTCCAGTCTTTCAGTCTTAACCTTTTTTGGGTCTTTTACTAACTTACTAAGCATTCATTCACCCAGGGTTCCCTATATACCGTTAGGTTGCTTAGCTCATTATATAAAATTGATGACTCTCCATGTTGCATGAAGCTCCACCCACTATAAAGAGTTGTGTCCCTGTCCTTTGGGAACACCTCCAGGTGGTCATTGGTAAGGCAACAGCCCATTTGGGGCTTATAGAAGCTTATCACACTAACCAATTTGTGAACCAGGTCCAAGAACTTTTTCTCCTCCAATAGTTGGTCATGAATACAAACAAATAACAAGATGAGGTGTTTGTGAGCTGAGGTGGCGTTGATGAGACATGGGTAGGTGATGTGGAAAACTAAACTGCATTTACATGTAACTGATTTCTACTTTCTGAACTAGCATGGCCCCATGATGGATATAATATTTCCAGTCTCCACTGACTCCATGCTGAATTGTGGCTGCATCTGCCTGACCTCATGTCAAATCATGAAAGGCAGTTTTGTCCATCTGGACACTTATTTTCCCCCAATAACAGTCTTTTTTATTCTCTATACCAGTCACATCAATTGGGGTAATTGTTAGCATTATCCAATGAGCTGGATTATGTGGCAGCACAGCATTTACCCTTGTCTGGGTCTCATGGAGCCTCTTTCTTGCTTTAGGCCTACTCAACGTTGAGAACATCAGAATTGCACCTCCCTCAGTGTCAAGTTAGTTTATGCTGACTTTCTGTGTCTTGGTGCCATAGAAGCCCTGAGGTGGGCTCTCTTTATCAAGAAAGAGTAGACTAAGATCCCAAGGAGGTGCACTGGGTTTTTCCAGAAGAGCAGTTGTCACAGCAGTGGCTGAGTAAGATGTGGGGTGAAGAGATAGTCAGTGATATACAACAGACATTTATTAGAATGTGATAAGGAATGCATCACTTTATTTAAGTAACTATTTTTTTTATTTTAAATTAATACCTTTCTAACTTTTTAGTGTTAAAAGAATCATTTATATTGGTTTTTGAAAAGAGCAAAATGTTG